>NW_015631710.1:0-4409 GCF_001515625.1 Sinocyclocheilus rhinocerous
CACTCCTACATCAGTCATAGAGTCAGTTTCGTCTCTAAGATCACTGTAACACACACTCTTCCCGCAGGTAACCCTGGTTTAACCCCGTGCCAGCATCCGACACGGCTCTGCAGCGTCTGTAGACAGTTAAACCAGCTCAGTTACAGGTACAGCTCTAGTCAAGAAGTAGAAGCGATGTTCAGCGACCGGAAGATTTCCGACCGAGAGGAATATGAGCTCCGCATCTAGAAAACATCCAGGATTCTGCACTGATCAGGATTACGAAGAACGTTTGCTGTTACTGAAACCTCAAGAGACTCGAGACGGCCGGATAGTTTCACTCAAGTCACTCGTTCTGTGCTTGTTTGTTGTTTTTTACGGCCGGATAGTTTCACTCAAGTCACTCGTTCTGTGGTTGTTTGTTGTTTTTTCTCTAACCTGCATGAGATGCGCATGTTTAGTGCACTGCTAAAAATCATCTTAATGAGTACTTTTGTCTTGTTTACTGGTAAACTATTACATATATATTTTTGTATATTTTAAAATGTATTTTTTTAGATATTTTAATAAATCACAAAATAAGTACAAATGTTTAAAATGCATAAATTACATTTATAATTATTTGGTGATTAATATATGTATACATAAGTATTTTAAATATTATAATTAATGTAAATATGTATTTTAATTATAATATTTAATTTCCCAATAAGTATAAATGATATATAATAATTAATTATTATATATAATATTTATATAATTTAATTTCCAAATAAGTATAAATTATATATAATAATTAATTGTTTTACTGAATGACCAAATAAGTGACAATAGTAAAAACAAAACATTTCCATTTTAAATAAATGCTGTTCTTTTTAACTTTTTATTCATCAAATAATCCTGAAAATTCAGCTTTGCATCGCAGGAATAAATTATTTTTGAAAGTATATTAACATATAAAACAGCTATTTTAAACTGCAATAATATTTCACATTATTACAGTTTTTTTCTGTATTTTTGATCAAATAAATGCAGCCTTGATGAGTTTTCTTAATATCTTATGCCGTTTAATTTGCAAGTAAATTGATCTTGTTTTATACGGGAAAGCAAGACAAGGTTCTAATTAAGAAATGATTTTTGTAGTGTAAAACAGAACAGATGTTCTGGGTTTTCTTGTAAAAAAGTAAGAAAGGCAGCGACTGTTTGATATTCGCACACATTTCACGCACAGCTGATCATTTCAAGGTCATATTCAGTCATAATCGATCACAAATAACTGCAGGAAGGTCAAAGTCAAGTCAATCTGAGAGCGATTGGTTGTCGTTGTTTGGATGTGAAGAAAGCCTGTCGTATATTTGCCTGTAATCGTCAAATCTTCTTTATTTGTGATTATTAAAGTGCATTATAGCAGGCGTCTGTAGGTCGTTACGTACTTGAAAAAATGATGTAGGAAATCAATATTTAATACTCTGATCGTTTGGGTTTGCTGTAAATGAGAGATTCAGTATGTAGTCGTGATGTTTTGTACAGATTGAATGTCAAAGTTCTTGTCGTGCTCATGATTTTGGTCACGCTGTAGAAATTGTAGATGTTTTGTAACTTTCTGACATGAAAAGATGAGAGGTAGAAAGTTCAAACTAATAAACACTTTCACCGGATTCTGTGTGTATTTTTGTCTGACATGCAGGTATATAGTTAAGTCATTTATACACTGCATTTATTTTAGTCTCATGCAAACCAGTACGTCTGCAAGAGGTCTGTTAAAGATCTCTAAGCATCTGCTGTGTGCAAACATCTGATAGACGTCTCTAAGAGGTCAGTTTTCAATCATAAACATCTTAAAGACATCTTCTAAACGTCTATCTGACATCTGACATCCTATAGACGTATTGCAGATGAGCAAACACTAAAAAATATCTTGTAGACGTCAAAAAGACGTCTCTGTGATGTACGTGTGCTATGGTATGAATGCAAGTAATCATTAGCGTTCTTGGTGTGAACGGGGCTTAAAGGGATAGTTCACCCAAAAATGTAAATTAGCCCATGATTTACTCACCCTCAAGCCATCCTAGGTGTGTATGACTTTCTTGTTTCAGACGAATACAATCTGAGTTATATTAAAAAACGTCCTGGCTCCTCCAAGCTTTATAATGGCAGTGAATGGGTGTTATTTTTCAATAGTCCAATAAAGTGCATCCATCCATCATAAAAAGTGCCCCACGCGGCTCCAGGGTGAATAAAGGCCTCCTGTAGCGAATCAATGTGCTTGTGTAAGAAACATGTCCATATTTAAAACTTTATAAACTGTAATTTTAAACTGTAACTTAAAATTTCATTTCTACAGAATTAAAAATAAATAAAGGAGTCCCACAGGGATCTATTTTAGCTCCTGTTTTATTTTCACTTTATATAAATGACCTGGGTCAAGAGATAAACATGGCAAAAATCCATTTATATGCTGATGACACAATTATTTATACAGTTGCACAGTCTATGAATCGAGCTGTTACAAGATTCCTTTCGGTCACTGCAATTTTCATTGTTAAAACTGAAATTGGTTTTAAATGCTAACAAAACTAAATATATGGTCTTTTCTCGTAGTCATACCTAAATAACGGTTCCACCTATTCTAACCTTGGAAGGGAACTGTATTGAAAGAGTAAATAGTTATAAATACTTGGGCTTATGGCTTGATGAACGGTTGGGTTTTATTACTCATATTGAAAATCTTCTAAAAAAAAAAAAAAAGCTCAGACCTAAATTGGGTTTTCTTTTTCGTATTAAGAAGTGCTTTCCTTTCGAAGCAAAAAAAAGAATTATCCAAAGTTGTTTCGTTTCAGTGTTGGACTATGGTGATGTGGTTTATATGCATGCAAACTTGTCCTTATTAAGGAAGTTGAACGCGTGTACGACAGTTAGCGCAAGCTAGAGATTACAGTTTATAAAGTTTTAAATATTGATATGTTTCTTACACAAGCGCATCGATTCGCTTCAGGAGGCCTTTATTCACCCCCTGGAGCCTTGTGAGGCACTTTTTATGATGGATGGATGCACTTTATTGGACTATTGAAAGATAACACCCATTCACTGCCATTATAAAGCTTGGAGGAGCCAGGACGTTTTTAAATATAACTGAGTAAATCACGGGCTAATTTTAATTTTTGGGTGAAATATCCCTTTAACTGTACATTTCTTACTCTAAAACAGTTTTAACACTTACTTATTGTATAAGTCTCTGTCTTTTACTGAAAGGTGTCTGTATTTAACCGCTTGGGGGCGACAAAACATTAAGTTTCAAGGATTCCTGGCTCAAATTCTCTTTGTTTTCCACTTTATTTTCAATTGCTTGACCACAAAGCAAACACTATATATAGACAGGTTAGCAATGATAAAATATCAGCGGTGAATATTGATAAATCAAGGGAAATAAATACATTAAGGGTGTTAAAAAAAAAATAAAAAAAATATGCAAAAGCTTCTCATTTGGTGGATGTAAAGCATATAACTTGATACTGAAGAACACATGATCATTTTCACTTCAGTATGATCTGTTCTTTCTCAAACCTGGTTTGTGTGCGCTGTTATATCAAACATATTCCTCTATAAACTCTGTAAATGATAGACTTTGTGCTGGAGTAATTGCAGGTTCTGTACCGTCCATTGTGTGTAATGTCAAAGGTCGTACATGGTTGGTTGGTTCGAGAGTTTATACACACCTAAAGATGAAGATTTGACCCTAAAAACTCTGAAAACAGCGTCACTTGTGTCTGTTATTCACACACGGAGGATCTGTTAAGCACGGCAGCCAAGAGCGCTCCAGTAAAACCGTATTTTATGGGTCTTTAGCGGTCCAGGCCAAGCGACTCAAAGCACATCAGAAGCGAAAAATAACACGGCAGTGAATCTGTGGTCTATGAGAACAGCATTTCTCACTCAAGATGTATTAAAACTAACCGCTGGCTTCATTAAACCATCTTAACCAGCCAAACACACAGGTTGCACATGGTACTATTAATACTTTAAAATGAGACATTCTCGTTCTAGAGAGCATTTGATTCGACAAACATTTGGATGCAGCAATAAGTGTGGAATAAATCATCAATATTTTGGTCTGTTTTCTATCGAGCCCCTTAAGGGACCTAGTGATGATCAAAAGTAGAAAAATAAAAGAGAGAGATGGGAGGACAAATTATATTTCAGTGCTTTTAGACAGGCTGTCAAGTTGGTGTTTAATGCAAGTTTTATTTATTTTTCAGCCAATGATCTGCAAACAGAAATATCAAATCACTTCTGCTTTCAAAATGTGTTTCTATATATATATACAGTATATATATATATGTTTGAGACACACATTGAAAGCAGAAGATATATATATATAATTTTAAATTTTTTAATTGAGTTTCTATATGTTTGCATGTCTCGTTAAATTT
>NW_015631710.1:4444-6637 GCF_001515625.1 Sinocyclocheilus rhinocerous
ATAACATTTGAGAACTCAATGTGTATAAATTATTCAATATCCTGAAGCATGTTTCTCTGAAATGTTATTTTCTAGAGCAACTTTATTTAAACTGTTTGTTGACTATAAATTGTGCATTTGTGGAATTCAATGCATAAAGTTTTATTTTATCTTTATCTTATTGTATTATCAAAAAAATTGAACTGCATTCTTCAGAGATCCGAATGATCATCCTAAAAACAATCAGCAAAACATCTGCAGATAGATGTTATATTTCAATTATATTTCAGTGCTTTTGTGTTCCTCAATAAACTTTGCATTTGCAAGCTTAGCAGTATAAATGAACTCTCACTTTGAGTGAAAATCAGAAGCTCTGAGTTTCTTCTTAACATCTCCTTTTGTGTTTCATAGAAGAAGGACAGTCAGGCAAACAGGTTTGAAACCACATGAGGGTGACCGAACGATGACAAAATGTAACATTTTTCCTTTAAACTGGTTTCTTATGTGGGATGTGTGTCGGCCATGATCTGCTCAGCTCTGGATCGGAGTAAATATCCTCCATCGTTCTGCTGAAGTGCAGCTCTAACACAAACACTGGGTTTATTTTCCTAAGGTGGATCCAGAGGAAAGATGCCTCGGGCGTTCTTGTGCAAAACACAGAGATCAGATTCTCTCTGGATTGATATTTCAGAAGCAGCTCTGGAGCTTTTATTGAATAACGTGAGAGAAGAGAAGCTGATGTGTAAAAGCCGGAACGTCAGGTCAAAGTTTGATCAGTTTGCACACTGCTATGACCTGATTCACTGATGTTTACTGATTTGTTCCATAATAAGACTTTTATTTTGACAAATTAGAATAGAATGTTGTGGGTGGTTGCTAGGGCATTGCTGTATGGTTGCTAAGGTGTTCTAAGTGTTTGTTAGTCTGCTGCTATGCAGTTTCTAGGATGTTGTGGGTGGTTGCTAGGGCATTGCTATATGGTTGCTAAGATGTTCTGAGTGTTTTTAGGCTGTTGCTATGCAGTTTGTTGTGGGTGGTTGCTAGGGCATTGCTGTATGGTTGCTAAGGTGTTCTAAGTGTTTGTTAGTCTGCTGCTATGCAGTTTCTAGGATGTTGTGGGTGGTTGCTAGGGCATTGCTATATGGTTGCTAAGATGTTCTGAGTGTTTTTAGGCTGTTGCTATGCAGTTTGTTGTGGGTGGTTGCTAGGGCATTGCTGTATGGTTGCTAAGGTGTTCTAAGTGTTTTTTAGTCTGTTGCTATGCAGTTTCTAGGATTACTAAATATCATTGTGTCCAGACAGGGTGTTTCACATTTCTTTGTGAGATCTAAAGGATTGTGTTTGAGTCTGGTTTTATGGCCTGTGATATTTTGTAATCCAGTTGAACCTCATTCATAAAGTCAGTGACTAGCAGTGGGAAAGAAATCTGCATCATTCACTGTCTGGATTTCACAAACTGGTGTCAGTTCTCTGTCACACTTCAGTTTGAGTTTGAGATCCTGAGATGAGTCAGAGAAAACCCATTATAACCCATTATAATCACACATCACGTCGCTCAGCTTGCAGACGCTGGTTCACACCTTGTACTGACTGAAGCTGTGAGATGTTCTGGCTGTCAGTTTCCCGCAGAGACTTTCAGCTGCTGAGGACAGTCACATAGATCTGAATAGAATAGATGTGAGGGAAATGACGTTCAGTCTTCTCTTCCCAATATTCCCATCCTGACTTCAGTTAACTCTGTCAGCACTTGTACTAGTAATAGTAAATGTCGTTAAGCACTTTTCAGTTTTAGTGCTGTGGGTTTGCTGTAGTCTGCAGTGTTTTATTGGATCTGTGAAGTCTAATGCGACCGCAGGGCTGAAATATCTGAACACAGCATGAGACGCGCTCATAACACGCAAAATCAAAAACCTGCTCAAAACCTCTCTCCATTTCCTACTTTGTGATTCTTTCACTTTTTTCTCTTTTATTAGTTGTTATTAGTCTGTCATTGTTATTATAATTAGTTTTTTTTTTGCATTATTTTCATGACAATTTAGCACATTTCAAAACTCTCATTACTGTAATGGGATAAAAAGAAGTAAAGAATATATATATATATATTACTATAATGCAAAAATAAATTCAATTATATGTCAAATAATGAAAATGTATTATTTTTATATGTATATAATTTTGTAACATATTTTGTAAAATATAATGTTATATATATAT
>NW_015631710.1:6647-13356 GCF_001515625.1 Sinocyclocheilus rhinocerous
TAATGTTTTTTTAAATATTTTTATTTTTTTATTTTTTTTGCAATGACAGCATTTTAAAAGTTGTAAAATATTAAGAAGGGGAAGCAAGGGAAGCAAGACCAGACTGGCATATTAATTTCTTCAGAACTGTATTTAAACCATTTGTTGGTGAATTAATGTACATTTGTAAATGTATATTTATGCATTTGTTAGAGGGACTGTCAAGTTGGTGTTTAATGCTAGTTTTATTTTTCAGTTCACAGGGCAAAAATCTGAGGCAATCTGAATTATCATCCTAAAAAACAATCAGCCAAACATCTGCAAACAGAAATAATAAATCACTTCTGCTTTCAGTGTGTGTTATTTTCAAGAGCAACTTTATTTAAACTGTTTGTTGATTATATAATGTGTATTTGTAGAATTAAACAATTGCATGTTGCATGAAGCTGCATAAACAACTGTATAACGTTTTATTTGATCTTTATCTTATCTAATGTATTATCTCACGGGAAAATAATTAAACGGCATTCTTCAGAGATCTGAATGATCATCCTATAAAACAATCAGAAAAACATCTGCAGATAGAAAATTCAAAATGTGTCTTTTGGACGGACAGACAGACAGACAGATGATAGACAGACAGACAGACAGATGATAGACAGACAGACAGACAGATAGATAGATAGAGAGATAGATAGACAGACAGACAGACAGATAGATAGAAAGATAGATAGACAGATATACAGACAGACAGACAGACAGACAGACAGACAGACAGACAGACAGACAGACAGACAGACAGACAGACAGACAGACAGACAGACAGACAGACAGACAGACAGACAGACAGACAGACAGACAGACAGACAGACAGACAGACAGACAGACAGACAGACAGACAGACAGACAGACAGACAGACAGACAGACAGACAGACAGACAGACAGACAGACAGACAGACAGACAGACAGACAGACAGACAGACAGACAGACAGACAGACAGACAGACAGACAGACAGACAGACAGACAGACAGACAGACAGACAGACAGACAGACAGACATGAACTCATCAGAGGAAACCCTCTCCCACTCGCGCGCGCCCCCGCCCCTCACTGCGCGTTCACGTCCCGCACAGTGATTCTCGGACGGACACAGCGACGCGCTTCCGTGACATTGATGACCGCGCGGCGTCTCTACTCGCGGTAAACTACAGCGGGAGCTCTCGAGCGGATTTACGAGCGAAACGGCTGTTGATCGCGGTGTGTGTTCGCGGACGGAGTTGCACCGGGGAAATGCAGGGACGCGGACGCGAGCGATAAACAGCGCAGGTGAGACGCGTGTGACGCGTGTGACGCAGGAATGTGGTTCTCTTGTGCTGTCGGTCTGACGCGCGAGATCCCGGACGACGCGGTTCCGCTCGGCTTGTCTCTGTTCTGGATGCTCAGGCTGGATCTGTGTTTGTGTGACTGTCGGGGTGGTCTTTGTGTAGTATCAAAATGTAGTAAAATGTCATTTTTGGGCATTAGAATCTAGTGAGCTGCCAGTATTTTGGCCATCATTGTCTCAAAACCTAATGAACTTTCTACCTAGACAACATTTTTGGGCATCAAAGTCTCAAAACCTATACATTATTTTTGGACCTTGAAGTATCAAAACCTAGTGAGCTGCCTACATAGACAGCATTTTGAGCATCAACGCGGTTCCGCTCGGCTTGTCTCTGTTCTGGATGCTCAGGCTGGATCTGTGTTTGTGTGACTGTCGGGGTGGGCTTTGTGTAGTCCGATATTACAATCTCTGGTTGATCCTGCGTTCATCATATGATCAGTGCGACCCTGCAGCGATGCGCGCGGTGACACTTACAGCAAATCCTGTCTTGCTGCATGCAGATATTCACTGCACATGAATGTGAATGTCAGTCAACATAAAAGCAGTAGACGCACTTAAATACAAATCCTTGTAAGCTGACTATGTAGACAATGTTCTGGCAATCATATGCTCACTGGAGCTATTTATTTAAATATTTAGTCATGTGTTTACATGAAAGCAATTCGACTGTTGCATGAATCTTTTATGTGCTGTGCTGTGTGTGCATTCATGTGAATGTCAGTCTACTAAATACACTCAATAAGCTGCATGTGCATGTATATTGCTTATGCAGACATCTAGTGAGCTGCCTATCTAGAAATCATTTTGGACCTAATGGTATCAGAATCTAGTGGACTGCTTACCTAGACAGCATTTTGGACACCATAATCTCAAAACCTAGTAACCTAAACATCATTTTTGGACCTTGTAGTATCGAAACCTAACGAGCTGCCTACCTAAACAGCATTTTGGCGTTATAGAAAGCTGCTTGGATGGTGAACTTCCCAGCTAGACAGCATTTTGAGCATCATATTCTCAAAACCTAGTGATCTGGACATCATTTCTTGGACATTGTAGTATCAAAATGTAGTAAAATGTCATTTTTGGGCATTAGAATCTAGTGAGCTGCCAGTATTTTGGCCATCATTGTCTCAAAACCTAATGAACTTTCTACCTAGACAACATTTTTGGGCATCAAAGTCTCAAAACCTATACATTATTTTTGGACCTTGAAGTATCAAAACCTAGTGAGCTGCCTACATAGACAGCATTTTGAGCATCATAGTCTCAAAACCTAGTGTGCAGCCTATCTAGACATCATTTTTGGACCTCATAGTATCAAAATCTAGAGGACTGTTTACCTAGACAGCATTTTTGGGCATTAGACTCTAGTGAGCAGCCTACATAGACAGCATTTTTGGGCATTAGAATCTAGTGAGCAGCCTACATAGACAGCATTTATAAGTGTCATAGTCTCAAAACCTAGTGTGCATTCTACATAATCGGAAATCATAGCCTACTAAGACAGCATTGTGGGCATCATAGGCAGCTGCCTTCATAGGGAGTTGTGTTTATGTACGGTTTTGGTTATCAGATGCTGGAAAGGCATGATATGTAGGCAGCTGTCTGGATTTTGCTGGCTTCAGTGCCTCATTTGTTTCCAGCGATCATGTCGACTAACTAGACCTCATCTTGCTGATTTGTCATTATTTCCCGGCTCGGGTAAACAGGAATATAATCCATTTTCATTGAGTTAAGGATCTTTAGGAGGCGAAGCGATGGGCTGTCAAGCTGTGAGCCCTTCATAGTTCAAATCCATTAAAGCCGATATGGATTAGTGCGTTTCATAACGACGGGCTATGAATAGTGTCCTGCTTGTTAGGGCTTTTATTGCGTCAAATTTCTCTGGAAATGCAAAGCATCATGTGTGGAGCTCGCAGAACCGGTTCCTGCGTCAGTTTTAGTATATGTTTGTGACAGCTAGGTTTCCCTTACACTGTTTATTTTCTGTTATGAATTATGAGTGGTGATTATTTGTGTAAATTCTAAAATTAGCATCATAATGAGAGTGTGTGTGTGTATATGTGTGAAAAAATAATAATTTTAAATATTCAAAACATACAATATTATTTTAGCATGTTTATTTGTTTGTTTTTGCGTTACGACATGTATTCAAGACCAGCTCACGCACAATAAACATAAACCGTATGTTGATAATGAAAAGACAAAACTGATCAAAGTGAACCGTGCTCTCCGTTCATCTCCGAGTAGCTTGCAGCTTTGATTAGGCTGATTGGATTGCTGTGACGCGTCTGCATGTGTTTAAGTGTATTTGGGTCAGCAGTGCTTCGTGATGATGATGATGATGATGATGTCAGGATTGACAGTTCGAGCAGCTCACGACAGCGTTAGCAAGAGAACCGCGCAGGCTTTAAACGGCTGTCGAGGCTTGGCTAGGCAAACACAGCGGGCTAAATTAGCAACCGGTCATTAGGGTTTCTGATGCGTCCCTGGGAAGTGCAGAGGCTCATGGGAACAGGCCTAGGCTGAATCTGTGGTCTCGTTTCACCTAGAAACCAAACCACCCAGAATTGTTCTAAATCCTAGTGAGCTCCCTAACTAGACAGCATTTGCAGGCGTTCAGTGGTTTCAGGATGCTCCCTAAGCAGGTAGCTGTCTCTGTAGGCAGCAGACGTCTTTCGTTAAAGGGATAGTTCACCCAAAAATGAAAATTCTGTCATTAATTACTCACCCTCGTGTCGTTCCAAACCCGTAAGACCTTCGTTCATCTTCGGAACACAAGCTGGAGACTTCATCAAGTCTCTATTTGCTCTCCACTGATGTGTGTAAGAGGGATCTCATTCGGGATTTTTTTTTCTATGGGTTCGTTTGCTCCTCGCCTTTCAGCAACCATTTTATCGAGTTGCTTTGTGTGTTTTTGGAGTTTAATGTTCTTGGAGTTTCATTGTAGGTTCTTCAGATTCTTCTCTTGCGTGCTTGTTTTCTAAAACACCAGAACATCAGGCTGTAAAAGCAGCTGTCGTTCTAACTGGAGCTTTATTTCGTGTGGATGTTTCCTCTCGTGCAGCTGATGAAAATCCAGATCGGTTGATTATAGCCGGTGAAGAACACGGACGCTGAGCAGAAAATTACAGTCTGAGGGTCGGGATGATGTGAGGAGTGTGTGTGTGTGTGTGTTCATGCATGAGATGGCCGTACGGCTTGGTGTTTCTGTAATATTGTAGATTAATGTTTGGCGTTTGGATGAGAGGATGAGGATTTGTGTGTGTGTGTGTGTTGAGCGTGTTACTGGAGATGAGTTGTGTTTGCACATAAGGAAGTTTCATCAGTTTCTACTGGATTGGCTTGTGTAAGGTTTACTTTGTGTTTCGTAAAGTTGAGTTCCTTCCTGTTATTGTGAAGCAGAAAGTGCAGAGATTGTGTTCTTTAAGAATAGTGTCATCTTTCTTTCTTCTCTGGAACACAACGTACAGTCACACTTTACAACTATACACAATAACTGTGGGCTATTTGTATTTGCATATGTTTAAGAATGTACAGTAAATATGGTGCAATAAGATGCTTTTCCAGGTTTATCATCACTGATTTCAAAACGCCTTTGGTGCTTGCTTGTCACGTCAAACTTAGTTTTTTTTTCCTCATGCAAATCAATCATATGATTTCTGAAGATTTGGGATGAAGCAAGTTGATGGGTTTAAAGGACCAGTGTTATTTAATTTAATTTATATACTACACTGTTAAATTTTTTTTTAATTAAGTTGTAAATAAAATAAAGATTATTGAAGTACGTTTTACAAAAAAAAAAACTATTCAAATTTTTCTACTTAAAATTTCATGTTTAATTCAATGTGTTATTTGGCGTTTCTTTGTAATTATTTGTGAAATTTACTAGCATTTTCTGAGTGAAAATTGTTTCACCATTTTTTTTATCAGTGTATTAAAGTAGCCTATTTATTAATATTTTGAATTAGCTTTAGGTTTAGATTTCATTTTTTATTTTTTATCATAATTTAAGTTTTAGTTATTTTATTATTTCATTTATTGATTAATTTATATTAATTCATTTAATGATAATTGTACTTTTGTAATTTTTTATTAGGCTATTAATTTTTATTTCAGTTTTAATTTTAGTACTTAAACTTATTTTATTTCAGTTAGTTGCCAAAGCAACATTTCTATTTTTTCAATTTTTTTTATTATTTTTTTTATTTAAGTTTTTCATGTAATATTTATATTTTAATTTATTTCAGCTGTATTTCAGTTGAATAAAACTTTCTTTTTTTTAACGTTTTTTTTTTAATATAATTATTTTCAATAGTTTCAGTTTTAATTAAAATATTGAAAACTGCTCGTGTAAAATGACAGAATTTATATTTTCAGGTGTTTTGTTCCTTTAAAAGCTCTTATTTCCTGAATGTGATGCAGAATTCATTATATTAATCAGAAATCATTATGTAAATCCGTTTTAGAAGGCTGTTATTTGACCCTCACTGACTCTATTCATGTTGAACTGAATAATCATCTAAATGTGGTTGAAGGCAATTTTATAGCGTGTGTTTGTGTGTTTCCTCGTGAGATTTCACCCTCAGTGGCCCATCATGCCCTGGGGCAAATCCTCACTGAATGCAGATGTTTGTGCTAATGATGTGTGTGTGAGTGTGTGTGTGAGTGAGTGAGTGTGTGAGTGAGTGAGTGAGTGAGTGTGTGTGTGTGTGTACCTGTTGTCTGTGGACAGGCCTGCAGTGGCGATGAGAGACGACGAGCCCACAAACACAAAGTCATTCGCCGTCTTATTGTGACACTGAAGCGTCTGCAGGAAAAGAAGGAGACGATCACATGATGAGGAGAACACAGCGGTTTTACACTAAGAAATGTAGGTTTATTCGACACAGACACATTAAGAATGGCAAAGATGTTATCGGTGCATCCAAACCAACAAAATCACAATTCAAGCTTCATTCCCAATAGTGAAGCTTCCAGTGCACAGATACACATACACCACACAATAATGAACTTAAACAATAAAATATAAAAGTGCACAGAGACAGTTTGAGACACAATAAACGTGACACGATTGTGAACATATTTACAGTGTTATGAATATGAATACATAGGAGTGAATCTACAAGATATTGCACTGAACAGTGTGAGTAACTGCATTTATTTTATCAAAAATACAGTTAAATTATGAAATATTATTATAATTTAAAACAGCTGTTTTCTATGTGAATATGAGTTAACCTGTAATTGGCCATTGGTTCGTGCAGTGTATTAAAAACGAACCAATGGCTAGGCAGCAGAGCTGCACGAGCCTATGGCGACGAAGCCCGCCAAGCCTGCCAAA
>NW_015631710.1:13403-13543 GCF_001515625.1 Sinocyclocheilus rhinocerous
GAGTGTGAGTGTGAGAGTGAGAGTGAGTGTGAGAGAGTGTGTGAGTGTGAGTGAGAGTGAGTGTGAGAGAGTGTGACAGAGTGAGAGTGTGAGAGAGTGTGAGTGTGAGTGAGTGAGTGTGAGTGAGTGTGAGTGAGTGT
>NW_015631710.1:14801-14965 GCF_001515625.1 Sinocyclocheilus rhinocerous
TGGGAGAGTGTGAGTGTGAGTGAGTGTGAGAGAGTGTGAGAGTGCGAGTGTGTGAGTGAGTGTGAGTGAGTGTGAGAAAGTGTGAGTGTGAGAAAGTGTGAGTGTGAGAGAGAGTGTGAGAGAGTGTGAGTGTGAGAGAGTGTGAGAGAGTGTGAGAGAGTTTG
>NW_015631710.1:15076-16532 GCF_001515625.1 Sinocyclocheilus rhinocerous
GTGTGTGTGTGTGTGTGTGTGTGTGAGTGAGTGTGTGTGAGTGTGAGTGAGTGTGAGAGTGTGTGTGTGAGTGTGCGTAATTCAGGTCACTGATCGTCCCAGAGGCCTGGAAGAGTCTCCTCTCTCACCAGATAAAATTACAATTACTAAAACTGAAATAAAAATAGATTAAAAGCTAAACAGAAACATTTATAAATAGAAATATATGCTTTATATATTAGGTAAATTCTGAAGCAGCGTTGTTATTGTTAACTAAAACTATTAAAATAGTTTTAATTAATTAGAATAAAGCTGAAATAAAAATCTAAATATTAGATGAAACACTTAAACTTAAAAAAATTAACATCAGAAATGGTGCTTTGGAAACTAACTGAAATAAAAATACATTAAAAGCTAAAGAGAAACATTTATAAATAGAAATATGTGCTTTATATATTAGATAAAGTCAGGTCAATTCTGAAGCAGTGTTGCTATTAAAATAGTTTTAATTAAGTAGAATAAAGCTGAAATAAAAATATAAAAATATAAATATTAGATGAAACACTTAAACTTGAATTTAACAATTTGTTGAAACACTAAAAATGACTAAAACTAAAACTGAAGTAAAAAATAAATTAAAGCTACATAGAAACGTTTACATTAAAAAAACTAAATAAAAATGATGAAAGCGCATAACAAAATTACTAAAATGAACTAAAATTGAAACGCAAAATGTATATGTAAAATTAAAACTAGGCTACTAATAGTATGCAAGTAATTCTAAAATAACACGGTTCTGAACGTCTGTATTCCGTTATAAATATTAGATAATAAACGTAAACAGAAATGAGAAATGTTGCCTTGGAAACAAAAAGAGATAAAATAAGTTGAAGTTAAAGTATTACAATTACTAAAACTGGAATAAATAATAATAATAATAATAAAATTGACCAAAACACATAACAAATTTACTAAAACTTGAACTGAAATTAAAGTGAAAGTTGGTTTTGATTTCTTAATGCGCTCCAGAAGAGTTCATTGGTAGACGTGACCGACTAAATGAAATATTACTGGTGTTTTATGAAGTCAAGCATCACTATTTCTATTTCTCATGTAGGCAGTTAATGATAAACACACTTTTGCACAAATAAAATGAATCGTTGAGTTAAAGTTCCCTGTTTTACATGATCATTAAACCTGATGAGTGCAACATTTCCAGCGGATCATTTTACATTTCATAGCACTGCCTGAATATTAAACTCGTTTCACAGCTTTTGGTGTTGTGATTGATAAGTAAACGCCTAGAAATGATGCTTAATGTTTTCTTTCCACTGTAATAAATAAATGATTTGTATTTTTTTATTTGTAAACCCGAAATATGTACATATAAAATATGATATATATAATGTGTGTGTGTGTGTGTGTATATATATATATATATATATATATATATATATATAACATAATAAACATAATA
>NW_015631710.1:16550-24692 GCF_001515625.1 Sinocyclocheilus rhinocerous
ATTTTTCTTTTATGCTAAAAATCATTAGGATATTAAGTAAAGATGGTGTTCCATGAATATATTTTGTAAATTTCCTACCGTAAATATATCAAAACTTAATTTTTGATTAGTAATATGCATTGCTAAGAACTTCATTTGGACAACTTTAAAGATGATTTTCTCAATATTTAGATTTTTTTGCACCCTCAGATTCCAGATTTTCAAATAGTTGTATCTCAGCCAAATATTGTCCTATCCTAACAAACCATACATCAATGGAAAGATTATTTATTCAGCTTTCAGATGATGTGTAAATCTCAAAATTGAGCAACTCAATAGCCCTGTATAGTCTTTCAGAGGAAAGCCGAGCAGGATCGTGTCTCAGCATCATCTTTGGCGTTGTGATGGAAAAGTGTTTGCGTCGAGGTGTTGGAGGATGAATGTTTGATTGTCATTTTTATGCAGAAGTGAAACTCGTCAGAGGATGTGAGGCTGTTTCGTTCTCGGAAGATGAGCAGGCATGATTTCAGAAGGACGACATTGAGTTACATATGTGTGTATATGCGTGTGTGTGAGCGAGAGTGTGTGAGTGAGTGAGAGTGTGTGTGAGCGAGTGTGTGTGTGTGAGTGTGAGTGTAAGTGTGTGGGTGTGTGTGTGTGTGTGTGTGAGCGAGAGTATGTGTGTGTGAGTGAGAGTGTGTGTGAGCGAGTGTGTGTGTGTGAGTGTGAGTGTAAGTGTGTGGGTGTGTGTGTGTGTGTGTGTGAGCGAGAGTATGTGTGTGTGAGTGAGAGTGTGTGTGAGCGAGTGTGTGTGTGTGAGTGTGAGTGTAAGTGTGTGGGTGTGTGTGTGTGTGTGTGTGAGCGAGAGTATGTGTGTGTGAGTGAGAGTGTGTGTGAGCGAGTGTGTGTGTGTGAGTGTGAGTGTAAGTGTGTGGGTGTGTGTGTGTGTGTGTGTGAGCGAGAGTATGTGTGTGTGAGTGAGAGTGTGTGTGAGCGAGTGTGTGTGTGTGAGTGTGAGTGTAAGTGTGTGGGTGTGTGTGTGTGTGTGTGTGAGCGAGAGTATGTGTGTGTGAGTGAGAGTGTGTGTGAGCGAGTGTGTGTGTGTGAGTGTGAGTGTAAGTGTGTGGGTGTGTGTGTGTGTGTGTGTGAGCGAGAGTATGTGTGTGTGAGTGAGAGTGTGTGTGAGCGAGTGTGTGTGTGTGAGTGTGAGTGTAAGTGTGTGGGTGTGTGTGTGTGTGTGTGTGTTGAGTGTGACACTCTCTGACAGTCAGCTGAAGTGTAGAACTACTGAACTGTCTTCGGTCTCTGTTTGGACTCTTTCTGACTGTGCATGAGAACGTTAATTCACTGTGAAATGTTTGTTATTGTATGAAAAAAAAAAAGTATTTAATTTCACATTTATTTAGACCGTAAGAATGAATCTACTGAATGCACGACTAGATCAAATAAATAAAATAAAATAAAATAAATTATTATGTTTTTGTTGCATAACATTGAGAATTTTGCGATAATATATTAAAATATTGCATATAATATAATTTAATAATACAAAAATCATAATGCTTTTGACTTATTTTTTACATTTTATTTAGAGGTATACTATGACTTGCAGATGTTCTTTACTTTGCTTGTTTTTAACAGCAGCACATACAGCGGGAGCTTTCAGATGGGTTTTTCTCTGAGGTGGAGATGATATATTTAATATTTTATTTGTGTCACGTGTGATATTTCACTAATTCCTTCCTCTTCAGCACGAACACAACACTTCTCCACTTCTCTAACTGTCAGATAAACTTTCACCTCCAACATTTCATCTGCAAATCCACCTACTTCTGTTTCTTTTGCGCTTATGGTGCATTATACTGTATACTTTAGAACTCACAAGTGTTTGATTTTAATTTTGTTATATTATCATAATTTATAAGAGTTCTCACTTTTATTAAAAATTGCTTCTAGTAACAAAAATGTAATTGCAGAAATACATTTACTTTTCCGGAGGTTGTCGCTATGTGGTTACTAGGGTGTTTTGGGTGGTTTTTGTATTGTTATGTGGTTGCTAGACCCTGGGTGGTTGCTAAGATGTTGCTAGGGTGCTCTGGTTGGTTTTTGTGTTGCTATGTGGTTGCTACACTTTGGGTGGTTGTTAAGACATTGTAAGGTTGTTGATATGGTGCTGTGGTTGGTTGCTAAGACATTGCTTTTTGTGGTTGCTAAGGTGTTTTGGGTGGTTGTTAGTGTTACTGTGGGGTTGCTAGGCTGTAGGTGGTTGCTAGAATATTGCTAGGGTTTCTTTTGAGTGGTTGCTAGGTTGTTGTGGGTGGTTACTAAGATGTTGCTATGTGTTTGCTAGGGTGTTTTGGGTCGTGTTTAATTGTGTTAGTGTAGTTGCTAGGTCAATGCAAGGTTGTTGCTAGGGTGTTCTGGTGGTTGCTAAGACATTGCTATGTGGTTGCTAGGGAGTTGTGGGTGGTTACTAAGATGTTGCTATGTGCTTGCTAAACTGTTTTTTTTTTTTTTTAAGTGTTACATTGTGGTTGCTAGGTCAATGCAAGGTTGTTGCTAGGGTGTTCTGGGGGGTTACTAAGATGTTGCTGTGTGCTCGCTAGGCTGTTGTGGATGATTGCTAAGACATTGCTTTGTGGTTTCTAAGGTGTTTTTGGTGGTTTCTATGGAGTTGCTAGGCTGTAGGGGGTTACTAGGACTTTGCTAGGTTGTTGATATGGTGTTTTGGGTAGTTGCCAAGTCATTGCTATGTGGTTTCTAGGACATTGCTTGGGTGTTTTTGAGTGGTTGCTAGTTGTTGTGGGTGGTTACTAATATGTTGCTATGTGCTTGCTAGGGTGTTTTGGGTTAATTTTTAGTGTGTTACAAATGTGGTTGCTAAGACATTGCAAGGTTGTTGTTAGGGGGTTCTGGGTGGTTGCTAAGACATTGCTATGTTGCTATGGTGTTTTGGGTGGTTTCAATCGTTACTATGGAGTTTCTATGGTGTAGGGGGTTGCTATGTTGTTGATATGGTGTTTTGGGTAGTTGTTAAGACATTGCTATGTGGTTGCTACGGTGTTTTGGGTGGTTGCTAAGGTGTTGTGTATGGTTACTAAGACCGTTTCTAAGTGGTTGCTAGGGTGGTGTGTGTGATTACTAAGGTGTTGATATGCGATTGCTAGACTGTTTTGGGTTGTTTTTAAGTGTGCTACAATGTGGTTGCTAAGACATTGCAAGGTTGTTGCTAGGGTGGTCTGGGTGGTTACTAAGACATTGCTATGTGGTTGCTAGGATGTTTTTTTGGTGGTTGCTCCATTAGCAGCGTTTATTATTTTCATAGAATGAATGTAACCGTTTATATTGTCCAAAATCTTCAGAACAGCCAATCAGAATCTCAGGACTGTTAAAGTCTCTCTCTCTGTCATTCTGTTTGGATTTCTGGAGTCAGTCTGCAGAGCCTCATTCATGCAGAGCCTGATTTCTGAGCTCCTCGGATGTGGGTCCTGCGCTCTGGTTGGAACGGGTCGGGTTCTGTCCCGTCCGGGCCGCCCACGCCTGTCATTAAAGCCAGATTTGTTCTGCTTTGATCTCTCTGACGGATTCTGAGCAAGGAACTCATTTATATTTGTGACAAACCTAACAATACTAAACTAACCAGCTCACAGATTGATTAATTTTAATGTGCTTGAGTTAAGTGTCTGATTGGCCTTCACATTAAAGGTTTTGGGTTCTTAATGAGGGTCTGAAGTTGTAACTGCATGCGAGAGCGTTTCATTGGTTAATCAGGAGGAACAGAGCTTGGGATTGGCTGAGGATGTAATGACGTCGTCCAATCACTAATCTTGTTACATGTCAAAAATGACTGTTGGTGTTGAAAGACAATAAACTACACATTTATAAAGTATGATGTAACTCTATTGACCTCTGACCTTTGTTGTAAAACTTAGTGAGCTACCTACCTAGTCAGCTTCTTTTGCATTGCATGTATTTTTGCAGATAGTCCAGAATGCATTGCAGTTGAATTTATTTGTTTGTTTGTTTCTGATTGTAGTGTATTATTTATATTGTATTTTTATTAATTGTAATTTATTTATTTATACTGTATTATTTATATTTTTATTTATTTAAAACCTAGTGAGCTACCTACCTAGTCAGCTTCTTTTACATAGATTCTTTCCCAGAAAACAATTAAATTAAATTAAATTAAATTAAATTTGAAATTAAATTAAATTTAATTTGAAATTAAATTAAATTAAATTTGAAATTAATTTTAAAATTAATATTTTATTTATGCACTATATATATATATCTACCTAGCTTCTTTTGCTTTGCATGTACAATAGTCTTGCAAATAGTCCACAAAACATTGCAATTTAATAGTATTTGTTTATAATGTATTTATATTTTATTTATTTTATTTCATTGCATTTGACTTATTTATACTTAATTTCTTATTTATTAAAATTTCCTTTGAGCGAGTTTTTTTGCAGAATGCATTGGTATTTTGTTTGTTTGTTTGTTTTCTATTTATTTGTTTGCTTGTTTATATTTAGTTTTTCATAGTGTTCATAGTGAGCTACCTACCTAGTCAGCTTCTTTAGCAGTGCATGTATTCTTCGCAGATAGTCCAGAATGCATTGCGATGCACTGATACGTGTCTTCTAACTCCAGTGTGTTTAACTGGCACAGAGAGATGATTTGTTCCTGTATTAGCAGCCGTGTCAAACGAACTAAAATAGAACATGCTTTGTCATAATTAGAGCCGCTGAATCTATTCATGCGGGAACCATGAGGCCGAATAATGAACGTATGAATTACAGATCAATGTGAAGCGTTACGTTTATGTCTGGAGCTGCGCTGAACTCATTACTGAATTATTGAACGGCTTCTTTTTCCTTGTTTCTGATTGATGTTTATATCAAGCTGATGTCATTCATTTATTTATCCTTCTGTAGCTTTACTGTATCTTTCTTTACATTCATGCATTTAGCACAATCCAAAGCAACTTACAAAAGAGGAACAAAAGCAGTTTGTCTATATTTGTGCTGTGCAGCACTGATATTTGATATCAAATGATATCATTGCTGTATTTACAGCATTAGAGTATTTCCTCATGAGGGAGGAAGTCATTAAAGCAGAATTGCACATGTAAATGGAAGCGTGTAGTGTGTACTGTCTGTAGTGTACTGGATATAGTGTGTACTGTCACTGTATTCTCTGTAAGGCGTGTGCACATGCGTTTCATGCATCACTTCAGTCCCATAATGCCACATTGGTGGCTCTTAATGTCAGCTGTTGACGTGATTAGTGTATTTTGTGTTGATGCATGGGTGACGTCTGCTCTCGTCCCCTGAGATCTGCCCTGTGTTTCCTGTAAGTCTAGACTAATGCACTCACATTGTTCTGCTGTTATTGATCTGTTCGTTCCAGCAGCAGTGTCTCAAACCCTCAGCAGGCTGGACTTCAGAGAGCATGTCACTTTTCTTCTGAAATGACTGATTGTCGGGTTCTTGTTTCACTCTTTTGTCCTCACATGCAGCTCTAATAAAACACTTTAGGACACTGGAGACTCATACTGTCTACATAGGCAGCTTCCTTCTAAGGCAGCATCCTAACAACATGAGCAACTCATTTAAAACACAAGCTTTATATATATATAGTAGGGCTGGGTATTGATTCAGATGTCCCGATTCGATTCGATTTCGATTCGCAAGCTCTCGATTCGATTCGATTCTTGATTTTTTTTATTACATTCAGTGAATATAGTTTTAATACAAATGCTATTGATATTTCTAAAAAATTAACAGTAAACATCAGTTTACAAATAGTGAATTGATAAAAAGAAATTAAGAACCATATGCCTGTATTTTAAACCTATTCTCTATTCTAGGGTCCTTTTTAAACAATAGTAGGGCCCTATAAAATGTTCTTAATTTTTCTGGTAATCAGATGAAGGCATAAAACATTAATTTAATTTATAATCAAATGAAAATTAAACCCTTTTATTTTTTGGCAAACAAAGTGCTGCACAACAGAGGTTTACTGTTAAAATTAAAAATAAAACAGATGTGATTATTCCTTTAAAAATAAAGATTTATTAATATTTATTAGCAGTAGTAGCATTGAGTCTTCAGGCTGGACTTCAGAGAGCATGTCACTTTTCTTCTGAAATGACTGATTGTCGGGTTCTTGTTTCACTCTTTTGTCCTCACATGCAGCTCTAATAAAACACTTTAGTTAGGACACTACTCATACTGTCTACATAGGCAGCTTCCTTCTAAGGCAGCATCCTAACAACATGAGCAACTGATTTAAAACACAAGCTATATACATATAAAAAAAGTATTCATTCAAAAAAAAGAGTATTTATTGTTTTATTTATTTCTCAAAGGATAATACTAAAAGAGCATTAGTGGAGTATGGTGGTCAGTAACTTTTTGCAGTTTGTGATCATGTGATCCTGGTTCCTCATGATCAGTGTTGGGAGTAACGCATTACAAAAGTAATAATATTACAGTAGTATATTACTTTTTGCTGTAACGCAGTGATAAAAAGAAATTAAGAACCATATGCCTGTATTTTAAACCTATTCTCTATTCTAGGGTCCTTTTTAAACAATAGTAGGGCCCTATAAAATGTTCTTAATTTTTCTGGTAATCAGATTTTTCTCTGTTTCAATTAATAAAAATGTTTTTGAGTTTTAGTCTTTATTTATTTCCAGTTAGTTATTTTAGTGCTTCAACTTAGTTGTTAAAATTTAAAGAATTTAAAAATATATTAAATTGCTATAATACAAAAATATAAAATTGTATATTAAATTATATAATTAAAGCCATTTAAATATACTCTCTCTATATATAAAGTACAGTATATAAAATGTAATTTATTTATCCTAATTATTCTAAATAAATATATAATTAAATAAAAATATACAAACTTTATACACATGCACACAAAATACATAAAAATATATGGAGTTTTTATTCATTTGTTGGATTTATGTATGTGTTTGTGCACATATATGTACAGTATATATAGAGTAAAATATAGTTAACTATTTATTCGTCAATTTGGTACTACATTAATTATGTAATTATATATATATTAATTGTATAAAGTGTATATACATAAAAATATATAAAGTATGTAAACTACATATTATAAAACTTTTATCATTCCTGTGTTGCCGCAGTCAGAGGATGATGGGAAAATTAGTTTATAAATGACATGTAGTTTCTATCAAGCTCGATTGCAAGTTCACAAGATGCGTTTATAAATAAACGGCACAGTCAACATGCACAATTCAGACTGAATTATGATCAATATTTGCTGATAGCTGATATTCATGCGCACATTTCTGATGAGAGGGCAGAATATGATGTCTCTCTCTCTCTCTCTTATTTCTATTTTAAATGCTGAGGTTGATGCTGGATGTCCTTTTTGCACTGAGAGAGAAACTATCTTTCATGCATTTGTGAATTGTGCTAGATAGCAACCTTTATTTTTGTTTGTAGGAAACATTTTTAGGAGTTGTAATGCAACTTTTTATACGGTGTCATTTGTTTTTGGTTTTAAATATGTTATGAAAAAAAAAACAATGTTTGTGCCAGTTGCTGAATTTTGTTTTAGGTCAAGCAAATGTATCTATGTAAGTAGGAAGAAAAAAGTAGAACAGAATGGAGTTGCATTGTTTTTGAACATGCATGCAAGCAAGAATACGGGTTGATTTGAATGACTACAAACATATGGATGTTCTTGTTTCCTTTGAAGGGATTTGGTGTTATAATGAGGCTTTGTGCTCTGTCTTTGAAGGTGAGTTGGTGTTTACACATTGAGTTGTAGTAGTGAGTCGGATATTGTAATTTAATTGTGTTGTGAATTATATTTGTAATAAAGGATGGTTAAAATAAAATAAAAAATCCTCTCTCCCTTTCAACTGAACCATTGCATGAACAAAGAACAACTAATGATTATATAATGCATTAACAAAACAAGAATAGACCTATAAATCAGTAAGTGAATAATTATGTATCATGGATACATTTTTTTATAAACAAGAAATAAGAAAATAGTTAAGTTATTGTCTTAAAAAAAAAAAAACGAAGAAGAAAAGAAAACTTAGTACTCTCTCTCTCTCTCTCTCTCTCTCTCTCTATTCAATTCAATTCAATTCAATTC
>NW_015631710.1:24702-25570 GCF_001515625.1 Sinocyclocheilus rhinocerous
AGAGGGGCGGGGTCAGCAGAGCTCATTAACATTTAAAGGAAAATGCTACAAAACTGCTTGCTCTGAAAAGAGCAGTTTTTGACAGGGTAAAAAAGGTGTTTTTTACACTACCATTGAGAAATTTTAACCAAACTGTGTTACAGACTCTTCATTAAGACTCTAAAGAATCATATCAACTTGTGGAAAATGAGCATCCTATGACCCCTTTAAAATCGATTTACATAATCGTTTTAAATCCCCAGAAAACTATATCTATAGAGCAGGATTACATATATAATGCTGATATACATAATAAGCAACTCAGTGATGACAAATGAAACATATAAATTGATAAAAAAAATAAGTTGATGCTTGTTTTACACAGTATTTACTCAAAAGTCTAAATATTTACTATTAAAATATAGACGATTTATTATCCTATTAAATTTCGTATTATTACTTTATATGTATTATCTATTGACAACAGTGTCCATAGATTATGAAAATGACATAATCATCATTGTTGAACTAACACTTCTGTTAATTCTCCAAGTCGCCACTGTTATTTAAATCTTTTTTCCTGTTGTTCTCTCTCTCTCAATTCAATTCAAGTGAGCTTTATTGGCATGACTTGCACAGTATTGCCAAAGCATTGACCATTGCATGAACAAAGAACAACTATTGATTATATAATGCATTAACAAAACAAGAATAGACCTATAAATCAGTAAGTGAATAATTATGTATCATGGATACATTTTTTTATAAACAAGAAATAAGAAAATAGTTAAGTTATTGTCTTAACAAAAAAAAAACGAAGAAGAAAAGAAAACTTAGTACTCTCTCTCTCTCTCTCTCTCTCTCCCTCTCAATTCAATCCAATTCAATT
>NW_015631710.1:26193-26602 GCF_001515625.1 Sinocyclocheilus rhinocerous
CGTTCCATTCCGTTCCATTCCATTCCATTCCATTCCATTCCATTCCTTTCCTTTCCTTTCCTTTCCTCATAATTTAATTTTCATTTTATTTTTTAGATTGTATTTGATTTTTTCTCTGTTTCAATTAATAAAAATGTTTTTGAGTTTTAGTCTTTATTTATTTCCAGTTAGTTATTTTAGTGCTTCAACTTAGTTGTTAAAATTTAAAGAATTTAAAAATATATTAAATTGCTATAATACAAAAATATAAAATTGTATTCAATTCAAATTAGCTTTATTGGCATGACTGTGGAACAGCACAATGTTACCAAAGCAATAAACAGCGAACAAGTTATATAGATAGTAAAAACAAATAATAAAAAAAAACATATTCATGACCATATTGTACATTTATTATCACATAACACAC
>NW_015631710.1:26641-38941 GCF_001515625.1 Sinocyclocheilus rhinocerous
CACACACACACACACAGTGTCTCACTCACACACACACACACACACACAGGAGGAGTGGCAGACAGCAGAAGGGATGTGAACAGATCCCTGTCCAGCATTCAGATGTGCGTCCGTCCTTTTTAAGCTCATTTCGGTCCCGTGTTTCTCTCCCGGACTTCTGCTTCCTCACCTTATAAGGATCAAACCGGGAGCAGCGGGATCCGCTCCGGCTGATGCTCTTTCCCGAGGCTCTGGAATGTCAGCGTTTGATGGTTGGAGGCGTGATGATGATGATGATGATGGGCCGTTCAGGACTGAGAGATGAGGATCTGCTGCTTGTTGGAGTTTAGTTTTGTCTTTCTGTAGAGTTGGAGTTGAGTCTGTCTGGTTCTCATCCATGCCTGTCGTTGCTCTGCAGGTCACAGGGTGAGTCTGTGCGTTATGAATGAGATCTGGAGATCAGTGTTCGTGGTTTTCTGAGCATCATGTTCATAAAGATGATATTTCAGCTAGAAATCAGTATGTTTGATGACTTGACTGGCAACTGGCGGTTTCTGAAAGGATCGATCTAAAAGGGCATTCGTGGAGTTTAATGTACATATGTTGGCCAGTCATGTGATCCATGATTCATTCTGAAGTTTGAGGGTCTGTGGGATTTCAAAATGCTTGATTGCTCTTGTAAACCTACTGATTATCATTTGTTATATACTGTACGTATATTATTTTCTGACTCTCTTCAGCTCTTAAAGACATGTTCTTAAATCTGACTCATATAACAAATACTTACATGCATGCACAGCTTTAAGGCAGCTTTAATCGCCTTTTGGTAACTTCATGATGACTTAATGAAAACTAGGCCTATATTTAGTTTTAGTTATAAAAGCTTTGATACAAGTTAATACAATTTCAAAGACACAACGGCAATAATTGATGTAAAGGCTTTATTTGCAAGAGTTGCGTGAGTTTTGCTGCGACTTTAAGGTGTCGTTCTGATTCAAAATGAAGTTGCATGGCATGCATCTGTTTTATAATGCATGCACATGAGACCGTGATGCCCTGCACCCTTCACAGTATGTACTTCAAGTGCCTTTTGTAAGTAGGCCAAGTGATGCTCTCTTTCAGACGGGATTGGCCCAGTGTTTCCACTCTTGGTCTGTTCGGTGTGTGTTTGCATGATTTGTAGTTTGATGAGGCGTTTGATGCGATGCATTCAGATCAGCTGCGTGTCTCTGTTAATAGAGGATGTCGTCGTGTCTTATCAGAAACACCTAAAACATCCAGAGAAGCAGAGAAGCTTTTGGGATGCTGTGATTTTTGGATGACAACTTCAACAGACTGAACCTGCTTTATGTGTTCATTTATTTATTTACAACTTTATACGATTCTATTTATTCTAAATAAAAATATGTAATTATATATAGTTTATAATTATATATAAATATTTAATTTAATAATTATATAAAACAAGTTTTTTTAAATATATATTCGTATTTATCTCTTTATAAAAAATATAATTTATAAAATATATTTAATTATATAAAAATATTAACATATTTAATTAACAAAATATAAGCCACACATTTTTTTAAATACATATTTAAGTGTAATTTATTTTTTAGGGCTGTCAAAGTTCACATCAACACATCATAAATGTTTTAACAGTATATTTTTAGCACAATTAGAAATTATTGTTAATATTATTATTGTTGCATTTCTTTCTAAAGAAATCATGAGATTAATCAATTTTATATTCTGTAGACACAGCCCTATTTTTTAACGGCAAGATGTAAAAACATATATATTTTAAATGATTTTTAAATGCATCCAAATGGTATTTATCATTTGGATGCATTTAAAAATCATTAAAAAAATAAAATAGTTTATAATAAAGTAAATAGTTTCCAGATAATATTTACATTTTTTGACTGTGGTATAATCACAAAAATAAAAGCCAGATATTTAATTTAGTAAAATCTTTGTCATTTTACGTAGTGTATTATGTTTGTACACTTTTAACAGATACCTCATGAAAGGACTGTATGCAAGTCGGTGTTATTTTAGTATTAGTTTTATACAATTTCTAATATATTGAAGTAGCTTTTATTTTCTAATTTTTGTTTAAAGTTTTTCATCCAAAATTTTTTTGTTTTATTTTATTTCATTTTATTTTTTTCAATTAACAATGTTTTTCATTTTGTTTTTATTTATTTCCAGTTAGTATACTTCAATTTAAACTTATTTCAATTACGTTTTTAACGTATAAACATGGAAAGAGTTTATATACAATATATATCATTATAGTTTTTATTAATTTTTGAAGTAACGTATTTTAAATTTAAATTTAAATTTGTTTAATTTTTAGTCATTTTGTTTTGTACTTTTGTCATTTTTACTTTTTCATATTTACTTTTATTTATTTATTTTAATTTTTAGTTTTTTTTCTTCAGTTTTAGTTTTAGTTCAGGATTATTTTTTTTATTATTTATTTCCAGTTATTTCCCATAACTTTAGTGCTTTAACTTATTTTCAGTTACTTGCCAAGGTAACATTTCTAGTTTTTCTTCTGATATTTATATTGTATTTTATTTTAGCTTTATTTTAATTAACAAAAATGCTCTAGTTTGTTTTAGTTCAGTTTTAATTATTTATTTGTTTCCAGTTATGTTATAATAATAAAAAAGTGTAATAATTATTTTATAATTTCCAGTTAATTTATAATTTTATTAATTATTAATTTTATATGTTTTTTTTAAATTAATTTAATTTAAGTTTTTCATCTAATGTTCATTTTTTATATTATTTCTAGTGCTGTCAATCAATTAAAAAAAAATCAACTTTCAACATTAAATCAACATTAAAGTTTTTAAATATACTTTTATGTTGCAATAATTTCACATTCAATCTTCAAATTAATGTAGAAACAACATAAAGACAGTATATATTTGTTATATTTGTTTAATGACACACAAAAATAAAAGCCAGATATTTAATTTAGTAAAATCTTTGTCATTAAAAACTTTCTTTTTTCTTATTTTTCTCACACAGTATAAAAGGCATAGTATAAATATTTTGTTTGTTTGTATGTTTATTTATTTTTAACAATTTTTAATTTAGGCATTATATAAATTAAAATGATTGTGGAGGATTCACCAAGATAGTATAAAATATTATATTTATTTATAATGTAATATTTTATATTTTGTTCTATTTTGATGAATAGTAAATTTAAAAAATAACAATTATTGTGAATGATTCATCAAAATAAAAAAAAAATAAAACATTATATTAATAAAAATAAAAATGTACTATAGATTTAATATTTGTTATATTTGTTTAATGACATCTTTTTTTATGACTGAAGGCGAGTATCACTGATACCAGTACTGCTGATGTCTCTATGAAAATTGTTTTCTTTTTCATAATATTTAACCACTGACTAGCCATTCAACATTACAGTATAACTGAGAGCTGTCAATTTTAACATTCATTAGACTTTAAAAAATAACAACTTCTAATTTAAGTGAATTTAAAACAATCTTCACATAAACCCATTATAATATATGTCATATTCAGCTACATCTGCCCTTCAGCAAGCAGGAAATATACAGAAATTGATAAAGTTATCAAACACTAAATTCTAAAATAAATACAGATGAATCCTTAAAGCTACAGAAATTATTGATTTGTTCTTTTTGTCTTTTGTTCTTTGATGAACAGCATCACAGCAGCTGGTTATGATGCTTTAAGAGCTGCTGCTGCTGAACGTTATGAAGTTTCTCATAACTCTTTACCTTTTCTGACTCTCTTCAGCTCTTAAAGACACTAGGGAGCATCCTGACTGAAAGATCCTGACTAGTTGCGTTGCATTGCATTGTGGGATTGCATTCATTATGAAGGAAGCATTAGGTTTGTGAACAGAGCTGTTGCTCTCTGCTTAAATCTCTCTCTCTTTCACTCTCTTTCATCTGTTCTTTATGCATTATATATTTGCCCGGCTGTTTTTAAC
The DNA here is from genome assembly GCF_001515625.1 of Sinocyclocheilus rhinocerous. Lineage (NCBI taxonomy): Eukaryota > Metazoa > Chordata > Actinopteri > Cypriniformes > Cyprinidae > Sinocyclocheilus > Sinocyclocheilus rhinocerous. The sequence goes on from NW_015631710.1 coordinate 30,627, forward strand.
CTGCTTTAACACCTCCGCTCTCTTCCTTCCTCTTTCTTGCTCTTTTATTTTGGTGTATGCTTTTGAAAAGCATCTCGGAAAGAATCTGCTTTAAATTACGTTTACTCACCCACATTTTATATACATGTATATACACTATATGTACACACATATATAGTTTTATTTATTAATATTTAATGTTAGATTTTCTAAGTGTTGTGAATAATTCATCAAAATTGAACAAAATATAAAATATTTTTTTTATAATATAATATTTTAGCTTTTGTTCTGTTTTGATTAATTATAAATAAAAAATTAATCAAAACAGAAAAAATAAAAATAAAAATAAAATATTGCATTATAAATACTAAAATAATGCATTTTTATAATGTAATATTTTAGATGTATTCTATTGTAATTTTATTGAATTGTTAATAAAAATAAATAAAAATAAAATTATTGTGAACGATTAATCAAAATAAAATATTATATTATAAATAATAAAAATGCATTTTTATTATATAATGTTTTAGATTTTGCTCTATTTTGATTAATCCAAAAAAATAAAAATGATTGTAAATGAATTATTAAAATTATTATAAATATTAAATAATTTTTTAATGACATATTTTATATTTTAATGAATCGATCATATTTATGTATTTATTGCAATTAAAAGCAAGAACATAAAATTAATAAATTCATAATGTCCTCAAAATCAAGGACTTATTTAAAGCCTCCACTTAAAAAAAATCGAATAAAACTAAATTAACATACAGGAACCACATCAAACTAATAAATACAGTATAATCATAACAAAAACAACTATCAAAACCCAGAGATGGGTAAATAACATGTAAATGTAAAGGTGTAATATGTATGCATGTGTGAACTTGTTTTTTATAAAGTAAATAGTCTATTTTGATTTTAATGTCGACTTTTTGGATCTATTCCTCACACAAATCGATCATATGGCATCTTGAGACTCATACTAGGTTTGTAGCTTGTTTTCCTTCATTGTGAAGATGCTATAAAAATACTTTTTTGTGAAACAGAAGAACGTGACGTGGGTTTGGAACGAGCTGAGCGAGTAAAGGATGACAGCATATTGATTTCTAGATGATCTTTTGCAGACGCTTGTCGTGCAGTTGTGTGTTTGGATGTGCCTCTGAAATAGAAATAGCAGGGTTTTGTTCACAGGAACAGGACAAACGAATGCTTCAAATGACTTCAACAAACCTATAAAACCTCACTGAACTTGACCTTTACATGCCGTAAGCCGCTGATCGTAGTATTGTTACGTCTCTCAGACTCGAGTTCATGCAACTTTGAGTTTGAATTCGAGAGACAGTGCTGTTTTTTATTTATATACTCTTAGAGTATTTTTTATATATGTTTTGAATGACCATTTATATTTAGATTCGCTTTCAATTTCAACAAGTTTAGGTTTTAGTAATTTTGTTTTGTGTGTTTTTGTCTTTTTTTTTTATATATATATATTTCAATTTAGCTTAAATTAATTTTAATAAAAATTTTAGTTTTAGCAATTTTTGTACTTCGACTTAATCTTAAATGTAAATTAGAGATGTTGCCTTAAATGTTTAAGTTGAAGTACTAAAATTACTAAATTGAACAAAAATAAACTTCACAAATTTAATTTACTTTATTTTTATTTCAGTTTTAGTTTGAATAATTTTAGTACTTAAACTTAAATTAGAAATGTTACCTTGGAAATTTAAATGTGGAAGTTTAGTTGTAATTTTTTTAATCTAAAATTATTTATTTTATTTTGCTATTACTTATATACTGTTAAAGTATTTTATGTTTTGAGTTAATATTAATTGTTCTATTTTTAGTTTTCGATTTAATTTTAGTTTAAGTTTTAATGATTTTTTTTGTGCTTTTGTCATTAGTTTTTGTTTGTCAAATATTTCTATTTAGCTTTAATTTATTTGATTTCATTTTTAGTTTTAATCATTTTAGTGCTTTAACTTAAACTTATTTCAGTTTTCAAGTTTTCAGTTTCAGTTTTTTTTTATTTTACTGGTATTCCTATACTGTTATAGTATTTTTGTTTTTAATTACCATTTATTTTTATATTTTCAGTCTTCATTTAAATTTTAGTTTGTTTTAGTAATTTAGTTTTGTGCTTTTGTCATTTTTCTTTTTTTCCAATTTCTTTTTAAATTAACATTTATGTTTATATTTTCAGTTCTTATTTTAATTTGTTTATATTTTCAGTTTTCATTTTAATTTTAGTTTAAGTTTTAATAATTTTGTTTTGTGGTTTTGCCATTTTTTTTTTCAATATTTCTATTTAGCCTTAATTTATTTGTATTTCAGTTAAAGTTTTAATCATTTTAGTACTTAAACTTATTTCAGTTTATGTTCAGGCAACATTTCTAACTTTAGGTTTATCTTGTAATATTTTTATTTTTATTTATTTTGCTATTATTTATATACTGGTATAGTATTGTTGTGTGAATTACCGTTTGTTTTTATATTTTCATTTTTCATTTTAATTTTAGTCTTTAAGTCTTGAGTTTTTATGTAATTTTTTGTGCTTTTGTGATTTTTTACATTTATTTATTTTTTTTAATTTCAGTTTAGCTTTAATTTCTTTTTCTTTTTCTTTTAGTATTTTAGTACCAAGGCAACTTTTCTCTTCTATTTTATTTTATTTTATTTTATTTTATTTTATTTTATATATATATATATTTTTTTATTTTTTTTTTTGTATTTTTTTGTATTTATTTATTTTTTAAACTGCTGGACCGTAGCCGGCGGATGGTGGAGCGCGGCCTGCTCCCGCAGCCTCCCTCGGGACAGTACGCTGACCTGTGTGCGCTGCCGGATCTAAACGAGCGGACCTTGCTGGAGAACCTGCGCGGACGCTTCCGTCAGGAGAAGATCTACACGTACGTGGGCGGGATCCTGATCGTCGTCAATCCCTTCAAGTTCCTGCCCATCTATAATCCCAAATACGTCAAGATGTACGATAACCACCGGCTGGGGAAGCTGGAGCCGCAGTAAGGACGGGCTTCAGTGCTGATAAACTGTGTTTCGGCGCCTCGTTTTGTTGCTGTGATCCGTGAATGCTGATGATCAGTTTATTAAAGTAGCTCACCAAGCTGCTGAAATATTGAATTTTGAACAACTTTTTGTTTGGAATTTAATAATAGGGCTGGACGATATAGCCAACATTTCTGTCTGAACTTTTTTTTAAAAAATTTTGCCAAATGCATAAAAAAAATTCAATACAAATAGATTTTTATATTTAATTGGTATGTAGAAATAAAAATGTAATTCTTCCTTGTGTTATAATATTTAAATATCGTATATAATTAGAAGTATATGATATTTAAATATATGTGTTATATTTCATATTTATTTAATATGATATTTTATTAAATATTAAATACAATTATATAAAGATAATTAAAAATGTATAATTAAATATTACATGTGCTATATGTGTGTGTGTGTGTAATTGTATTATGATAATATATTTAAATATTTAAATATAATTTTAAAAAATGTATATTACTTGTGCATGTAAATATATGTAAATATTTATTTAGTTACTTAATAGTATATTTTTTAATTACTATATAATATATATAAAATCAAATATTACATGTGCATATAAATACTGTATTTAAATATATTCGTATTTTATATTTATATATTAATATGTAATTTATATAATTTAATTAATATAGAAATGTGTGGTTGTGTGTGTGTATATTATAATTGTATTATAATAATATAGTTAAATATTTAAATATATATTTAGAAAATGTAATATTGCATGTGCATGTAAATATAAGACATAAATATATATTTATTTATTTAATTGTGTGTGTGTGTATATATATATATATATATATATATATATATATATTCATAATCACTCAAATAAAATACAATGCAGTAAAAATCTATTTTAAAATATCAAATAAGTCATGTTTTCCACACTGTTTTCACTAAATGAAGGCCTAGAATATTTATTTTAACTTATGGTCCAATATAACTGTACATACTGAAAACCATTTTTTATTTATTTTGAAAAATTGTTTAAAAAATATTTTTTAAAATGCATAAAAACATTTGTGAAATTCACAGTGTTTCCTTATTTTTGCCAGCAAAATCTTCATTACCAGATTGTGAATCTTCCCTGTTTTCTGTGCGTGCCTGAACGGATCTGCTTGTGCGAGCGTCTCGTTTTGCTTGATTTGCTCAGAAACTGTTTTCTTGTCTTACCCTGAAATCAGACTCGTCCCGGTGGTCCATCAAGCGTGCTGTTTTGTTTTTCTTCTCTTCTCGCGTGTCGTTTCTTCTCTCTCTTCATTCTGAGGGTGAGAGTGAGACGCTCAATTCAGGCCGCAGATCTAAACGCACAGCGGATGAACGTCACAGGACTGAAGTTTGGGCCTGAAAGTGTCTGACGAGCTTCTCTTTTGGATATGAAGCGATGGGTTGTTTGGACAGACTGCTGTATTTCGTGCACATGTTTGTATGAAGTGCTTGAGTGTTTGTTGGCTGAGGCTCAGATCCTGCTATTTGGACGACATAAATAAGAGTGAAAACTGCAGAAAATATGCTGTTCTACGTCTCTGTTTATGCAGCATGTTGCTTTAAACACGGAAATAGAAACATTGGCTCGTCGTACAGTTATGACAAGTATTTCAGCACACAGATGAGAACGCTTTTGTTTGTGTTTCTGTGTGTGTGTGTGTGTGTGTCTGTGTCTGAGTGTGTGTGTGTGTGAGAGAGAGAGAGAGAGAACATTTGGAAGATAACTTTTCTGAGCATGTTAGTTAAAGTTAGTTAAACTGTTTGGATTTGGTTGACATTTGAAGGAAACTCTAGTGGAAAGGACTGAAAGGATTTACAGCAGGACTGCATGCAAATGACTTAGCGTCTGCATCGGCATTTGTGTATTAAAACAAGCAAATAAATAAAATAAATAAATAATACAAAATTTGATTAAAATAAATAATGAAAATTTGATTTAAATAAATAGATTAAAATAAACAATATATATTTTTTAAATTTGATTTAAATAAATAAATAAACAGATAAATAAATAAAAATAAGTAAACAATAAAATTAGATAAAACAAATGAATAAAAATGAGATATTAATAAATACATAAATAATACAATATTAAAATTGATTAAAATAATTAAAATTGATTCAAATAAATAAATTAATTAATTAAAATATGTAAGCTATAAAATAATTAAATAAATCAGACAAATAAGTAATACAAAATAATTAGATTAAAATAAATAATAAAAATGAGATGAATAATTGAATTAAAATAAGTAAACAATAAAATTAGATTAAAATAAATAAATATGAGATTAAACTGAATGATTGAGTGAATAAATTAATAAATAAATAGTACAGTACTACAATGAGTAAAAAACTTAATAGAAACTAAATATTTTCCAAATAATGTTTTCAATTGGCATAGTACATAGTATATCAAATTAAATTAGTATAAATTTATTCTTTATGCATGAAAATAGTTGCCTTTTACATTTTAGCATAGGAGTTCTTGGCACGAGAATCGTCATATATGTGGGTCTTTGACATCTGTTAGATTGAAAACTCTTGACCTGTATGAAGAAATACCTGCCGTACAAAAAAGGAGCACAAACACACACGTTTATCTAAATGAGGACGTATCATAAACGCTTTAGTTTTGAAATAAAGCTCATTATAATGAGACCAACTCAAGCCAATCAAAAGAAAACATCTATCTTTATATCTTTGAGTTTGTCCCCTAAGAGCCGATGACACCATCATGCGTCATGTGACAGAGATTTAATTCAAGCGATCATTAGTTTCCATTAGTGCTTTAATACGGGCCGCAGGGACATTAATGATCGACCGGCTTTTACAGGAATCCGACCACAGCTGTTTGGGATTCGTCGTCTGATGCGCATTTGAACCGTTCGTTAGAATGATTCTTTAAAAGAATCGTTCGTAGGAGTCATTCTGAATCGGACTGCACTGCTTGCGCTGTTTGTTTATTGTATTATTTGGTGTTTCTTTCTCGTCACGTTCGTTTTGTGCTGCAGACTTGTGTAAAATATGATCAGTTTTGCCTTGAGAATGATTCAGTCCGTCTGTGTCTGTCTGTCGTCATGCAGTGTGCGTGAATGTTATCGACTCAGCAGGTTTGATCACACATGTGGCTGATGCAAACCGCAAGACTGAAGACAGACGGACGCTGAATATTTTACAATTCTTGCACAATGCAAGCAGTTAAAGCTCCAGTAAAGGAGGTGGTAGCTGTGAAACATCTGACTTCAGTGGTCTGCGTGTGTTTTCATTTGTAAATGTTGTGCTAAACAACATGTATTTTTGGATCAGGTCAGATAACCGATTGATTTTGAGGGAATGCATGTGGTAGATGTGTGAAATCAGGCGGTTGAACTGTTCCTGGTAGCTGAAAGCTTCATTACATGAGCTGAAGTGTTTAGTAAACGAACACGCACGGGTCGGGGAATGTGCAGACGTTTATAAATGATGCCGTTCTAGTTGTGGAGAATTCAGCAGATTCCTCATCAGCCTTTAAAGACGAGTTCTTTATGTTTATACGGTTAAAGCCTCATGCAGAATGCCATTTTTCCATTGGAAGTACCATGATTTTTAATTTATTTTTTGCATGTTATTGATATGTAACGTGGAAATATATATATATTTTTTTGGTGGTTTATTTTTTAATACCTTGGAGTGCGATGTAAATACTTTTGTGTATGAGTGTGATAGTCATTCTCTACCATTACTTTTTGTCTGCAAATTTTAGAGAATATTTGAGAGGGATTTTTATTTTTTGCTTCCTTATCATTATTATTATTAATATCAAGCATTTGAGTACTGCTTAACTAGTTTAGATTTTTTGTTTCAAATTGTATATTTTATAGTATTTTATTATACTAATATTATTAAAATATAATTATATTATGCTATGATAAATTATAGTAGAATGTGAATAATATAATATTTTAATATTTCAATTTACATTTACATTTAATCATTTAGCAGACGCTTTTATCCAAAGCGACTTACAAATGAGTTGAACAATAGAAGCAATCAGATCAACGAGAGAGCAACAGTATACATAGCTAGTTTTTTTTTAATAGAATGGAATAGAATGGAATAGAATAGAATAGAATAGGTAAGTGCTAGTATTAGTTCGTCAGGTGCTGGCGAAAAAAAATTGTCTTTAGACGTTTTTTGAAAATGGCTGTTCGAATTGAGATCAGGAGGTCATTCCTCCAGCCGGGAAAAGTCCAGGAAAAGATCCGTGAGAGTGATTTTGTGCCTCTTTGGGATGGCACCACAAGACGCCGTTCACTTGCAGAACGCAAGCTTCTTGAGGGCGCATAGGTCTGAACCAGCGGTGTCAAAAGCAGCAGACAGATCCAGCAATATGAGTACTGAGGATTTGGAAGCTGCTCTTGCCAGTCTCAGGGCTTCAGTAACCGAGAGCAGGGCAGTCTCAGTTGAGTGGCCACTTTTTAAGCCAGATTGGTTGTTGAATCTAATATAATTATCTAATAATTAATATAATTTATTTATATTTAAATTTTCAAGAATATTTTATTATTATAGTTTTTATTAATATTAGTGTAATATTGAAATATAATAATATTATATTTATATTGTGATGTTTTGTTAGAATATTTGAATAATATAATATTTTAATATTTTGTTTTTTCAAATTTACCTTGTATGGTTTATATTTTTATATTTTTTGTTTTATTTGAATGTTTTTATTGCTTTTTAAATATATAAAACATTAAAATAAAAACAAAAATATAATTGGTTTTTATAATTTTTTGTTGTTGTTATAATTTCTCATTATTATAATAATGTTTTATTAGTATTAGTATATTATTGAAACGTTATATTTGCATTGTAATATCTTTTATGTTAATATTTTAATAAATAATATAATAAATTAATAATAATAAAGTAATACATTTTTATTTTAATATTTTCATTGTGTGTGTATGCAGATGTCTTTGTCTCTTTGTGTCATTTGTGTCTGTCAGGACCTTGTGGTCTCTGGGGCCAGCAGATGTTTTTAATGCAGATGTCATTCTCTGAACAGGGCCCTCAGGGGCCGTCCTGTCTGTGGCTCCTGAGATATACGCTTCTCTCTAGGTAGCCTATGGAAATAGAGAGACATCTAATGAAGCTTGGACTTGCTGAAGGTCTGCAGCTCCTCAGATGTTTCCCCTGAGTTGAGTTTGGCGTCTTGCGCCTGATGTGTGTGCACCCTAGCAACTGCATAGCAACGCAATAACCACTCA
>NW_015631710.1:42022-43941 GCF_001515625.1 Sinocyclocheilus rhinocerous
GATAGGTTGTTGAATCTAATATAATTATCTAATAATTAATATAATTTATTTATATTTAAATTTTCAAGAATATTTTATTATTATAGTTTTTATTAATATTAGTGTAATATTGAAATATAATAATATTATATTTATATTGTGATGTTTTGTTAGAATATTTGAATAATATAATATTTTAATATTTTGTTTTTTCAAATTTACCTTGTATGGTTTATATTTTTATATTTTTTGTTTTATTTGAATGTTTTTATTGCTTTTTAAATATATAAAACATTAAAATAAAAACAAAAATATAATTGGTTTTTATAATTTTTTGTTGTTGTTATAATTTCTCATTATTATAATAATGTTTTATTAGTATTAGTATATTATTGAAACGTTATATTTGCATTGTAATATCTTTTATGTTAATATTTTAATAAATAATATAATAAATTAATAATAATAAAGTAATACATTTTTATTTTAATATTTTCATTGTGTGTGTATGCAGATGTCTTTGTCTCTTTGTGTCATTTGTGTCTGTCAGGACCTTGTGGTCTCTGGGGCCAGCAGATGTTTTTAATGCAGATGTCATTCTCTGAACAGGGCCCTCAGGGGCCGTCCTGTCTGTGGCTCCTGAGATATACGCTTCTCTCTAGGTAGCCTATGGAAATAGAGAGACATCTAATGAAGCTTGGACTTGCTGAAGGTCTGCAGCTCCTCAGATGTTTCCCCTGAGTTGAGTTTGGCCTAGCAACTGCATAACAACCACCCACAACACCCTATCAACTGCCTAGCAACGCAGTAACCACTCAGAACACCCTAGCAACTGCATAACAACCACCCACAGCACCCTAGCAACTGCCTAGCAACACAGTAACCACTCAGAATACCCTAGCCAACTGCATAGCAATGCAACAACCACTCAGGACACCTTAGCAACTGCATGGCGATGCAATAACCACTCAGAACAGCCTAGCAACTGCCTAGCAATGCAATAACCACTCAGAACACCCTAGCAACTGCATAACCACCCCACAAACACCCTAGGAACTGCACAGCAACACAATTATGCTCAGAACACCTAAGCAACTGCATAGCAACTACCGAGAACACTCTAGAAACTGCATAACAATGCAATAACACGCAGAACACCATAACAACTGCATAGCAACCACCCTGAGCACCCTAGCATGTAGTAATCACTCAGAACACCATAGCAACCATGCAGAGCACCCTAGAAACTAAACAGCAACACAATAACACTCAGAACACCATAGCAACTGCAGAGCAACTACCCAGAACATCCTAGAAACTGCATAGTAACCACGCTAGCAACAGCATAGAAATGCACTAAAACAGCTCTGAGCCTCTGAGCAACGTGTGTAGCTTTTATTGTGATATTGACTCTCATATAATTTGTTTTCTTGTTGTTCAGATGCTGTGGAGAACATCAGACTTGACTGAACCTGAACACTGTAATCTTGTGTTAGATAAGACACGTTCCTCTTCACACTTCCCTCTCGCTTTCTACAGAACATCTGTTATCTGTATCACACCCACATCCAGTCTCTCTCCCCCTCTCTCTCTCTCTCTCTCAGTCATCTGAACATGCTGTACTGAACAGAATCATTATTCCTGTGCTCTTTGGCAAGACTCGACTGGACGACACTCAATGGCCTTTTATTTCTGTCTGTCTTTTGCTTCGGCCTGAGTCTCACCGGCTGGACCAACAGGAAGCTGAAATCAACAGCACTTTCTGTCTGAGTTCTTGTTCCCATGGTTTGATCTTTGAAAAATCACAGATCGAAATATCTTTTCAGTACATAATGACACAGCATTTGCAACTTCCAAAATATGATTAACTTTTTATATTCTTATTTTTATATTTTATTTATTTTATAGCCTATAACCACTCAGAACACCCTAGCAACTGC
>NW_015631710.1:46039-48779 GCF_001515625.1 Sinocyclocheilus rhinocerous
ACATATACATGTACATATATATATATATATATATAAATACATTCAGTATATATATATTATTTCATTTCCATTTGTATTTGTTGAAGTACTGAAATAACTCAAATTAAATCAAACTAAACCTTAAAAAAAAAAAACTAATAAAATGACAACATTACTACAACTGTAACTAAAACTAAAATAGATAACTAATACAAATCAAACTACATTAGTTTATCAGTAATCCTAAAAAAATAACACTGAGCCAAACACACATGCTAAAATAACAACAACTTACTGACACATAGTAAGAAATGGTTATAAAAAACTGAAACAGAAGTGAAACAAGTAGTAGGATACACTGTCACAACCCTGATAGCACACGTACATTATAGAGAGGCATCTATTTGACGTCTGCATTTACATCTGGAAGACATATTTTTAGAGTGTTTGCTCATCTGCAATACATCTATAGGATGTTTCCTATCAGATGTCAAATAGACGTTTATTAGATGTCTTTAAGATGTTTATGATTTAGAATGTATGTAAAATTGACATCTTACAGACGTCTGTCAGATGTTTGTACACAGCAGATGCTTTCCAGATCAAGCAACCTTTAACAGACATCTTGGAGACGGTCGTGTGCTATCTGGGATTGGTGGCGCCATGACTCTCAAATATTTAGTGTTCTTGTGCCGGCAAAAACAAGCCATGATTCCAAAATACTTGCATTTGCTTTAAAAACAGCCAAAAATGAGGAATCTCTACGTAGTTTTTAAATTTCCGCCATCTTTGAAATGTCATCAATAGATGTTTCTTTCTTAGACTGGGATTGATCAAGACTGGCTTTTGACTTTCTGGCTAGCAACCAACCAGAAAACCTAGCAACTGCATGACAACAAGCTAAATCATTTAGAACACCATAGTAATCACATAGCAACTACCTAGAACAGCCTAGCAACTGCACCCAACAGGCTGAACCACTCAAAACACCATAACAACTGCATAGCAACCACCCTGAGCACCCTAGCATGTAGTAATCACTCAGAACACCATAGCAACCATGCAGAGCACCCTAGAAACTAAACAGCAACACAATAACACTCAGAACACCATAGCAACTGCAGAGCAACTACCCAGAACATCCTAGAAACTGCATAGTAACCACGCTAGCAACAGCATAGAAATGCACTAAAACAGCTCTGAGCCTCTGAGCAACGTGTGTAGCTTTTATTGTGATATTGACTCTCATATAATTTGTTTTCTTGTTGTTCAGATGCTGTGGAGAACATCAGACTTGACTGAACCTGAACACTGTAATCTTGTGTTAGATAAGACACGTTCCTCTTCACACTTCCCTCTCGCTTTCTACAGAACATCTGTTATCTGTATCACACCCACATCCAGTCTCTCTCCCCCTCTCTCTCTCTCTCTCTCAGTCATCTGAACATGCTGTACTGAACAGAATCATTATTCCTGTGCTCTTTGGCAAGACTCGACTGGACGACACTCAATGGCCTTTTATTTCTGTCTGTCTTTTGCTTCGGCCTGAGTCTCACCGGCTGGACCAACAGGAAGCTGAAATCAACAGCACTTTCTGTCTGAGTTCTTGTTCCCATGGTTTGATCTTTGAAAAATCACAGATCGAAATATCTTTTCAGTACATAATGACACAGCATTTGCAACTTCCAAAATATGATTAACTTTTTATATTCTTATTTTTATATTTTATTTATTTTATAGCCTATAACCACTCAGAATACCCTAGCAACTGCATAGCAACCACCTGAACACCCTAGCAACTGCCCAGCAAGCCTATAACCACTCAGAACACCCTAGCAACTGCATAACCACCCCACAAACACCCTAGGAACTGCACAGCAACACAATTATGCTCAGAACACCTAAGCAACTGCATAGCAACTACCGAGAACACTCTAGAAACTGCATAACAATGCAATAACACGCAGAACACCATAACAACTGCATAGCAACCACCCTGAGCACCCTAGCATGTAGTAATCACTCAGAACACCATAGCAACCATGCAGAGCACCCTAGAAACTAAACAGCAACACAATAACACTCAGAACACCATAGCAACTGCAGAGCAACTACCCAGAACATCCTAGAAACTGCATAGTAACCACGCTAGCAACAGCATAGAAATGCACTAAAACAGCTCTGAGCCTCTGAGCAACGTGTGTAGCTTTTATTGTGATATTGACTCTCATATTGCATAGCAACCACCTGAACACCCTAGCAACTGCCCAGCAAGCCTATAACCACTCAGAACACCCTAGCAACTGCCTAGCATCCACCCGAACACCCTAGCAAGCCTATAACCACTCAGAATACCCTAGCAACTGCATAGCAACCACCCGAACACACTAGCAACTGCCTAGCAAGTCTATAACCACTCAGAACACCCTAGCATCTGCATAGCAACCACCTGAACACCCAAACAACTGCATAGCAACCACCTGAACACCCTAGCAATTGCATAGCAACCACCTGAACACCCTAGCAACTATAGCAATTGCATAGCAAGGAAAAGCAACCAACCTGAACACCCTAGCAACTGCCTACCAAGCCTATAACCATTTAGAACACCCTAGCAACTGCCTAGCAACCACCCAGAACACCATAGCAACTATAGCAATTGCATAGCAATGAAAAGCGTCGGGGACGAAGATGGCGCCGACGCTGATGGCTGCCTCCGTGGCGTGCTCCGCAGTTGTTTTTATGTTTTTGTTAGTTCGTC
>NW_015631710.1:49937-52663 GCF_001515625.1 Sinocyclocheilus rhinocerous
CATAGCAACCACCTGAACCCCCTAGCAACTGCCCAGCAAGCCTATAACCACTCAGAACACCCTAGCAACTGCATAGCAACCACCTGAACACCCTAGCAACTGACCAGCATGCCTATAACTACTCAGAACACCCTAGCAACTCCCTTGCAACCACCCGAACACCCTAGCAACTGCCTAGCAAGCCAATAACCACTCAGAACGCCCTAGCATCTGCATAGCAACCACCTGAACACCCAAGCAACTGCATAGCAACCACCTGAACACCCTAGCAATTGCCTAGCAGCCACGTGAACACCCTAGCAACTATAGCAATTGCATAGCAAGGAAAAGCAACCAACCTGAACACCCTAGCAACTGCCTACCAGGCCTATAACCATTCAGAACACCATAGCAACTATAGCAATTGCATAGCAATGAAAAGCGTCGGGGACGAAGATGGCGCCGACGCTGATGGCTGCCTCCGTGGCGTGCTCCGCTGTTGTTTTTATGTTTTTGTTAGTTCGTCCTGTCTTTAGTTATATCCCTGCAATCAGTTTCACCAGAGACGAATTGCTGGACATTCGGCAGTACACCTGATTCTGATTCTGAAAGCAACCAACCTGAACACCCTAGCAATTAACCACTCAGAACACCCTAGCAACTGCATAGCAACCACTCGAACACCCCTGCAACTGCCTAGCAAGCCAATAACCACTCATAACACCCTGGCAACTGCATAGCAACCACCTGAACACCCTAGCAACCTGCCTAGCAACCATGCAAACACCCTAGCAACTGCCTAGAAACCCAATAACCACTTAGAACACCCGAGCAACTGCATGGAATCTTGAGTGTGCGATTAGGTTTTATCTGCAGAGCAGCACAAATGAGCTCAGAATTTTAGATGATCTTACAAATTGCTATGATTGTATCTCATCGTCATCATTTGACCACATCTGCAGTGAACACACACACACACACACAGAGGTAGAAATAAAGCTTAGATGAAGTCAGTACAGTTTATTGATTTTGTTGAATTTAACAAAACATTATGTACTTTATTAAAAATCCTGGTAGTGTATGTTATAAAGAAGAGTTTTATCTTTTATAATGTTTTTATAACAATGTAATACCTTTCTTTTGGGTTACTGGGGTTAACCAGTAGCAAAATAACTGGTTAGTTAATTAGTTAGTAAGTTTTTATTGTAATAATTTATATTTTTGGTACATTTTATATTTTTAACTTTTTTTGTTTTTATTTTTATATGTATCAATGTATTTTTGATATTGATATTACCTTTTATAGTACCTATTTTAATATTTTATCATGTATATAAATGTTTTTTTAAAAAATGTAATAAAATTTTTTTGCATTTTATATATATTTTTATTTTATTACTTTTTTTTACATTTTAAATTTTATATATATATATTTTTTATGTCTTATTTAAATATAATAACTTTCATTTTCGTCTGTTATCATTGTTATCATGTTGTCATCACTTAGGTCATGTGGGATACTGGTGTTAACCAGTAGTGAAATAACTAGTTGGGTGCAAATGTCAATCTGTCTCTGTGAAAAACGTTTAATCTGTCTTCATTCTGTCAAGACACGCCCACTTTACTCGTCCAATCAAGCGCTGATGGATAAAAACAAACCCCGCCCGCCTTTCCTCTTTCATTAAATATCCTGTTTCTCTTGGAAATTACAGAAGTAACATGAGTTTTTACTTCTGTAAATCAAATGTTTTCTTTAGGGTTAGTTTGTGGGCTTGACTATCATTAGTCTTGACTAGCTTTTATTAACAGTATGTAATTATAAAACAATAGAAATCGATGATATATCCTCATTTAGCCTGATTAATCTACGTGTTTGTGTGTGTAGCAGTTCCTCTTGTAAACCAGAACAGAAGTTTGGCTTCTCTGAGGCGTTACAGAAGGAGAACTGAACATTTGAATGAAGCCATTATTATTCCTTCAGCCCAAACGAACCTTCAGACTTCTGCTTTTGTCTCTGTCTGTCATTAGAAACTCAATGTGTTTTTGATATGATCGCACTAGTGTGCTGTCCTATGATGTAACATTATATATAACATTTTCTAATTAATTTAGAATCATATCTGCAGTTCCTATGGGCTCATATTGATTGTGGGACTATATAGAATATTTCTACTTTTAATAATTCATTTGTCTTACAGCAGGACTATTGATGGTAAAACCCACTGAAGCTGAATCCTGAATCTCTGAACACCGACTGATTGAACGATTGCGTTCACTTCACGCTCCAGAACAAACACACATGACAGAAATAATGGAGTGATTTCCCATTATTTATTATTCTTACGCAAAGAAACGGTTCTCTTTAGCCGTGTCTTGGGCTGTGATTATTTAGCTGACATGAAACAAATGGGTCCTGATGGGATCGGATGACAGGAGCTGTCAGTCGTGATGGTTTGGCAAACTGTAGTTTTGTGGTTTAGTTTCGTAAACCCGGCCTAATGGGATTTTATTTTTTTTACACCAAGATGGCCATGCAGACTATTGGTATGTGAAAGTGTCTCATATTGCATTAGTAAATTTAGTTGCAAATACAGTTTCATGTTGAAAGCATATTGTTTTTTTTTATGCAAAATTCACTGACCTTGGTGTCATTGTAAGACTTGATTGTGTAGTTAATGTCAGTTTTAGCCCAAGGCATTTTAATGCAAAGGCTTTGTGTGTGTGTGTGTGTGTGTGTGAGAGAGTGT
>NW_015631710.1:52859-64253 GCF_001515625.1 Sinocyclocheilus rhinocerous
TGTGTGTGTGTGTGTGTGTGTGTGAGAGTGTGAATGTGTGTGTGTGAGATGTTTGTGTTTGTGTGTGTGTGTGTGTTAGTGTGTGACTGTGAGTGTGAGTGTGA
Organism: Sinocyclocheilus rhinocerous; assembly: GCF_001515625.1. NCBI lineage: Eukaryota > Metazoa > Chordata > Actinopteri > Cypriniformes > Cyprinidae > Sinocyclocheilus > Sinocyclocheilus rhinocerous. Next base: position 52,964 of record NW_015631710.1, read on the forward strand.
TTTGCATTACAGTTACAAGTGTTTACGTTCAGTTTGGCTCTCATTTACTCAAATGGAGAGAACGGTGTTCCTGGCAAACAGCTGCATCCAGAGAGAGCTTGGAAGCGTATGGCAGTGTGTGTGAAGGATGTGATCATTCACAGATCTTGTAATGAGATGCTGCTCTGTCGTCTCTTCAGCATTGAATGACACTTTAATACTGGGATTTCGAGTTTAGACCGGGATTACAGTTTCTCCTCACTTAAGATACAATTGAAACTTCAAACTTCAGAAAAGGCTTTTATTTTAGTTTGAACCTGCTTAGGCAACTGGAATGCAAGTAAAGAGTCATTTTTTACTTCATCACTGCACATTATTTTAAAGAAAATAAAATTATTCAGATTTTATTGTCTTGAAAGTTATTACATTTAGATGAAGGTAGAATAATTGTAAAAAAAAAAAAAAAAACTTAATTTTTTTATTTAATAAATATTTGATTTTACTTTTTCAATTTTTTTTATTTAAAATGTATAATTTTTTATGTATTTATTTATTTATTTTGACTAATGGCTGAACCACTGTTTTTTTATTTATTTATTTATTTTTATTTTTATTTTAGAATACCCTTTTTTTCTTTAGAATATTGTGCCATGATGAATTGTGAACAGTAAAAATTTTTAAAGAAAGTAAGTTGATTTTATTGTTTTTGTTATTTTTATAATTTGTTATTTTTATGTTGTTTTATTTAATTTGTTATTTTATTTAAATGTGTAACATTTTAAGAAATGTATTATTAAATTTTTTTTTTTTTAAATGTAACTTTTTAAAACATTTTAAAATATATATTTTATATATATGATATAATGTTTGATATTTATTATTGTTAGTTAGTTGACATTTCATTTAATTGGCAATTTATTTGACTGACTCTTGTGTTTATCTATTTTTAGCGTTTAATGCTGCGTTATGTTTTTTACACGTGTTTTGTGATGGTCGTCTGATCCCGGATCTTTATAAAGGTCGACTCTTGCCTGCAGCTGATTGAACTATGAGGGATTTTAAAGCGGCACTGATCCTCTGCGTTTGTGTTCGCAGGCGTGGGCTGGGAACTTATTTACAGTATCTTCAGTACTGCACTATTATTGTTTAATTAGGCAGCTGTCGTGAGAAGCCTTAGTTGCACTGCCTCGGGATGCAAACTGTTTGAGTATTACAAATAACAGAATAATCAACTCTATAGCATTGCAAAAAATTATTTTTACGTATATGTATATTTTGAATAATTTTAAATATTATTAAAGTGTTTTAAAATTATTTAAAAATATAAAAAATATATATATTTTTTTATTTTAATATTTTATTTGTGTTTATTAAGTTCTTGCTTCAGCTGTCTTGTTTTCATTTAGTAGGCGATTTATTTCATCATGTCTAGACTGACAGCTCACATTCCTGTACTCCGTGGTCATGAGGATTTTGTACTGGGTCATCATCCTGTCGTCTCACCTCCCTTTCCTCCACGTCCTGTCGTGTCCGCTCCCTCTTCTCCATTTCCTGTCTCACCTCCTCCATTACCTGCTGTCTCACCTCCACTTCCTCATTGAAAATCTGTTAAAGAGTGAACATTTTATTTTTTTATTGAACTTTCAAAATTAAAAATATCCAGCAAGTTCTCAAGACATTTAACAAATGTAACTTTTTAAAACATTTTAAAATATATATTTTATATATATGATATAATGTTTGATATTTATTATTGTTAGTTAGTTGACATTTCATTTAATTGGCAATTTATTTGACTGACTCTTGTGTTTATCTATTTTTAGCGTTTAACGCTGCGTTATGTTTTTTACACGTGTTTTGTGATGGTCGTCTGATCCCGGATCTTTATAAAGGTCGACTCTTGCCTGCAGCTGATTGAACTATGAGGGATTTTAAAGCGGCACTGATCCTCTGCGTTTGTGTTCGCAGGCGTGGGCTGGGAACTTATTTACAGTATCTTCAGTACTGCACTATTATTGTTTAATTAGGCAGCTGTCGTGAGAAGCCTTAGTTGCACTGCCTCGGGATGCAAACTGTTTGAGTATTACAAATAACAGAATAATCAACTCTATAGCATTGCAAAAAATTATTTTTACGTATATGTATATTTTGAATAATTTTAAATATTATTAAAGTGTTTTAAAATTATTTAAAAATATAAAAAATATATATATTTTTTTATTTTAATATTTTATTTTTAATTCATAAAATAGTTATATTTAAAATATTATTTAAATATTTTTAAACGACAATTTAATGGGATTACAGAGGGTAAAATGAAAAGTGATATTTTAAATATTTTTAATTTATGTGTGTATTTTGAATCATTTTAAATGGCATTTACATGTTGTAAAGTTGTTTTTAAATATATTATGTTTTTAAAATATGAGACGTGATATTTATTTTAATTGATATTTTGAATAATTCTAAATATTATTTAAATGTTTTGAAGTTATTATTAAATATATTTTATATTTTTAAAATATGGGAATTGGTATGTATTTTACTGGATATTTTGAATAATTGTAAATATTATTTTAATGTTTTATTTTATTTTATTTTGATATTTTAATATATTTATGATAGGATATTTATAATAATTTTAATATTATTATTTAAATGTTTTTAAAGTTATCTTTAAATTATATTTATAAATATTATTTAAATATTTATTTTAGTTTGATTTTTTTTATATATATATTAAATATATATGTAGTTGTGTTGAGTGAGAGTTGATATAATGTTTGATATTTATTATTGTTAGTTAGTTGACATTTCATTTAATTGGCAATTTATTTGACTGACTCTTGTGTTTATCTATTTTTAGCGTTTAATGCTGCGTTATGTTTTTTACACGTGTTTTGTGATGGTCGTCTGATCCCGGATCTTTATAAAGGTCGACTCTTGCCTGCAGCTGATTGAACTATGAGGGATTTTAAAGCGGCACTGATCCTCTGCGTTTGTGTTCGCAGGCGTGGGCTGGGAACTTATTTACAGTATCTTCAGTACTGCACTATTATTGTTTAATTAGGCAGCTGTCGTGAGAAGCCTTAGTTGCACTGCCTCGGGATGCAAACTGTTTGAGTATTACAAATAACAGAATAATCAACTCTATAGCATTGCAAAAAATTATTTTTACGTATATGTATATTTTGAATAATTTTAAATATTATTAAAGTGTTTTAAAATTATTTAAAAATATAAAAAATATATATATTTTTTTATTTTAATATTTTATTTTTAATTCATAAATAAATCATTATTGGGGTGGACGTTAATTAATTCTCATTATTAATTGACTTTATCATTATCATTTATTATCATTACTTTCTATATTTATTTGGTATGTATTTTACTGGATATTTTGAATAATTGTAAATATTATTTTAATGTTTTATTTTATTTTATTTTGATATTTTAATATATTTATGATAGGATATTTATAATAATTTTAATATTATTATTTAAATGTTTTTAAAGTTATCTTTAAATTATATTTATAAATATTATTTAAATATTTATTTTAGTTTGATTTTTTTTATATATATATTAAATATATATGTAGTTGTGTTGAGTGAGAGTTTGTGTTGGTGTGATGAGATTACAAAGGGAAAGATGGAAAGTGTGAGGCTAATAAAGTGCCTCGAGAGACTAGAGATGTGGACAAATGTCGTGACCCTTTAGTCTGAAGCGGTGACAGTGTAATTAACCCTTCAGCGACCGTCCTCTCTAAACCAGTGGGAGCAGATCCTCCTGTCTAGCAGCGAGGGTGTGAAGTTGTGCTTTTCTTGTTGGTTAACATAAAGTGACAGTGTGGAAACGGCTTGACAGAAACCACAGAGAACCTCCATTACGGAGCAAATGCAGAGGGAATAAACTGTCAGACCACACGGGAGACGAGACAGAGAATCATTCAAGCACATTACAGGGCTCTGCGACTGAAAACTACTGCCTGCGACTATGAAAAAATATTTAGGAGCAGCAGTGCGACTGACCCGATCTGCATATTTGATAGTGAAAAAGTGAAGCGACGTGTGGCCAAGTATGGTGACCCATACTCGGAATTTGTATGCCTCAAAGGTTTCTCTTTACAACGTGTTTTTGCAGCGTTGAGTGATGCATCACAGACATATCTGTTGATTCCTTGAACACAATGTGAATCAGAATCCACTCACTGCTCAAACACCGGAGTTTTGTTCAGTGCTGAGTTCTGCCGAATCCAATCATTATAACAAACGAAGCGTAGACACGATGTAAATAAGAGATGCATTGCACAACTGCGTTGATTATAATGGAACTCTGAGATCGTGATGAGTGACAGATTTAATGATTATGAAGGGAGTTTGCACATGTGATTTTGATTTAACAGTTCAATAAACAAGAAGTTAATATTAAGTGACTTGCATTGACTGACTATGACGCTATTACCTGATTTTGCTCTATTTCGTCAACGAAAATCGTTTCTAACAAAGTCCAAGCAAACACAGCGCTGTTTTGTTTATGAATGAACGTGCGTTTTTAAACAAATCTAGTGAGTCAATGATTCAGTCACCCGTTCATAAAGACAGTTCCTGAATGAATCAGCCGTTCGAACGAATCGATTGAATGAATGATTCAGTAATAAAATCAGTTACTTACCGCCACCTACTGGCAGTTTTAGTTTCATTTTTAGTTTCAGTTATTTAAATAATTTCATATTTCTATATTTAACATTTTATGTTTAAAACTTTAATCTCAGCAATTTAATCTAATAATGTATGAATTTAATTGCACTCATGCCACATCTGAACCTCATTAAGCATCTGTAAATATGCCTACATGCCACTTTTGTGTTCTTCTGTGCAGCTCTGTAGTGCAAATAACATTTGTTAATACTGATTTCATTTGATCGGTAGCTTATTCTTCTTATTCTATTGTTTTAATTGGAAATTTTTGAAAAAGCTTATAAATATGCATTTTTGAATTTGACATAAAATATGTCATACTTTTAATAAAGTTTGAAAAATGCCATTACAAAGGTACAAAAAATGCTCTTGTAAATCACTTTAAGAAGTCAAATATCACCTCGTAATGGGAAGGCTAAATTTTTGTTATTGATCAAAAGGTGCTCCTGAATTTTTGGCCGGTTCGAGTCGGGTTCAGTGCTGTGTTATCGGGGCGGTCTGAACGCACCTCCAGATCTCCTAACGCCTCCCAGCGGAGAGTCCAGCCCTGTTTATGTTCACTTCATCATGTTCACACGTTTCTTGTCATTAATCAAACCTCAAGCCTCCTGTCTCACATATTGGGCCCTCGACTTCATGTGGTGCAGGCTGTGTTTATTTTATACTTCACCTCCTCGGCCGTCAGCAGCCCTGTGTGTGGCCCGTCCCGAGCCAGCTTTAGACTTATAGCTTTCAAATGAGGCGTTTCATCCAGTGAGACTTTTATTTAGTCCTGTGTAAAGTCATGTTACATTTAAATTGATCTAGTAAATGTTTAAAGTAATATGCATGTCTATATTAACATAATATTTTTTAAAACCAAGACATATTGAAGTTTATATTTTTTACTTTTATCTAAAAGTCATGATAAACTCTCCACTTGGTTCCATGTATAAACTCTACAGACTCTGAGCACATGAAGGAACCCTGTGGAGAAAATGAAGCGAAGGCCCGTGAGCGTGATGTGTTTCTGCATGAGCTGCTGTGAAAGCAGCGGCAGGGACTCGTGGTTCCACATCATAAAGTTTTAATTGAAATGGGTCTCGCTGGGTCAGTCTGAAAGGGGAGACTCGAGGAGTCTGGAGAAGGATTTACTCTTCTGAACGTATCTGAGAGTTTCAGGCATTTGCAGCTTTAATGCGAGACACTACAGACAAAAACATTGTTTTTTCATGCACTGGGCAGTTTTGAGATTTTAAGCTTTTTGGCTTTTCATAAAGTGTTTTTTCAGACTAGTGTAGAGAAAACATCCAAAATACACTTTTAGCGTTTCTTTTATTGCACTTTTATTGCATATTTGCGTCTGTAGATTTCAATTCCAGTGCATATCTTTAAAGGCCAATTTCTTAAAAATGAGTTTGTTTCTCCACTTCAGCAGCACTTACATACATCAAAACTTAGAGTTTTATTGCTATCTATATTCTGAAGGATTTTACTGAAGGGTTTGTTATCATTCACACTGATTTTTATTTTATTGCACTTTATCTATTTGCGTCTATAGATTTCAGTTACAATACATATTTTTAAAGGTCTTTTTCTCAAAATGAGTTTGTTTCTTCACTTCAGCAGCACTTACATACACCAAAACTTAGAGTTTTATTGCTATCTATATTCTGAAGGTTTTTACTGAAGGGTTTGTTCATATATCATTTGTTTTTTTTTTTCACCTTATTTATTTGCGTCTGTAGATTTCAGTTACAATACATATTTTCAAAGGTCTTTTTCTCAAAATGAGTTTGTTTCTCCACTTCAACAGCACTTACATACACCAAAACTTAGAGTTTTATTGCTATCTATATTCTGAAGGATTTTACTGAGGGGTTTGTTCATATATCATTCACCTATACAACATTTTATTCCTAAAAAAATGGTGAAAATCTGTTTTTTTCTGTCAGTTGACATTTTTTTCTGATTAATGCAGTGATAAAAAGATCAATTTAAAATCCCCTCTGTAAAAACCTTTAATTCTGACATGTCAACAAAATCAAACAAATATTTAGAACCTGGATTCATCCAATGTTCAGATTTTTGTTCTGGAAATATTTGCGAATTACTGCATATTTATTTAGATAATGCCTCATTTACGTATTTAAACAACATTTCAGAAAAAATGTTTGCATTTCTTAATGTTTTTTTTTTTACCCTATTCACCTGGGCTGTCTTTCTTAAAGGAATCTGCCGTCAAACTCAGAGAGATATGTGACTAATAGTATCTGCTAGTCTGTCGTCACGTTTTGGTCTGAATTTATGAGTATAAATGTATTTTCATTTTACAAATGAAAGGTCAGTGGTACAACATAGGAAAATTTAGAAATTAAGCCATAAATATAAGAATTGTGATTTTACTGTTGTACTGTAAAATATTTGTAAATATAAAAATCTGCCTCTAATCAGTTTTGATTTGAACATCATCAGTGTTGTTCCTGAGCTTGTGTTTGGAGAATTTGATTTAAAAATATCTGTTTCTGGAGGGAATTTTATATATATTTTATTTTATTTCCATTGATTATTGATTTCAGAGCTTATGTGGAGAAGTATCTTCTGGAAAAATCCCGACTAGTTTATCAGGAGCACAATGAGAGGTACGTCACATGATATTATGTATTTCTACCTAAAATTATGTGCTATACAACATTTTATTCCTAAAAAAATGGTGAAAATCTGTTTTTTTCTGTCAGTTGACATTTTTTTCTGATTAATGCAGTGATAAAAAGATCAATTTAAAATCCCCTCTGTAAAAACCTTTAATTCTGACATGTCAACAAAATCAAACAAATATTTAGAACCTGGATTCATCCAATGTTCAGATTTTTGTTCTGGAAATATTTGCGAATTACTGCATATTTATTTAGATAATGCCTCATTTACGTATTTAAACAACATTTCAGAAAAAATGTTTGCATTTCTTAATGTTTTTTTTTTTACCCTATTCACCTGGGCTGTCTTTCTTAAAGGAATCTGCCGTCAAACTCAGAGAGATATGTGACTAATAGTATCTGCTAGTCTGTCGTCACGTTTTGGTCTGAATTTATGAGGCATAAACCATCTGTACATATGATCTATATGCTTCCAGATGCTGATCTGAAAAATTTGTACGTGTTGTTTTTCTCCACTATAGTTATTACGTTTTTGTCCCTTAATGTCTTTGTGTTTCTTTGTTTTTCCTTTTTCAGGCTTTTGGAAATGCCAAAACGGCCCATAACAATAATTCCAGCCGCTTTGGCAAGTTTATTCAAGTCAACTATCAGGAGAGCGGGACTGTGAGAGGGTGAGACGCTCTTTTTCTGCTCAAGAACCTAGTCAACTGTCCTGTTTGTTGTCTACATAAGGCATTCGAAGTGCTCTACATATAACCAGCTACCCAAACAGTGCAACACATGTGGAATCTACCTAAAATTATGTGTTTGTTGTTATTATTTAGACCACTGGTCAGTATATATATCATTTATACTGTATAATATTCTCTCTCTCACAGGAACTATCATGTGTTTTACTACTTGCTGGCCGGAGCGAGTGAAGAAGAAAGAAAAGCGTTTCATCTCCTCAAACCAGAGGAGTATCATTACCTGAACCAGGTACAGCTGCTTAAACCGGACCTAAAACAGATTTGCGAGTGTGGTTATTGTAGATGCGTCTGTCTGTGTTCGTTCCTAATGAAAAGCACAACATGCAGAAAAACATAATCTAAGCTTATTTTCTGAAAGACGTGCCATGTAATCCCTGGCAACACAAGAGCTGGATGATGCTGATGCTGAGGCTGTTGTCGGGTGCCGCTGTTGCCATGGTGACAGTCGTCAACATCAGCGGAGGCGAGATCAGAGTGAACAGACTGCTGGTTGCGTGCGGCTGATCCAGAGCCCACACACACACACACACACACACACACACACACGCACATACACCAGCATCATGTTAGTGCTGAATACGACTGCCAGCTTTGTGCCGTACAACTTTCAGCATCACTCTGATCATGATGCATTTGCATGTGTAATATGTGTATAATATTCTGCAGAAATAGGAAATCTGAAGAAGATTGTCAGGATCTGAGTGTGTGTTTGTGTTTCATCTCAAGTGTCTTTACTACGGCTGTAAAAATTCTTCATAAAAGCTGTAAAACGTCTTCAAAGAGCATCAAACTGAAAATGAAAATTCAATTATTGTTCAGCGAAGGATCCTTTTAAAGGCCAAAATATCTAGATGTCTGAAATAATGCAAAAATATATTATGCAGTTTAATGATAACAAATAATATATGCAAAAATATTTTATAATAGTTTTAAAATTATTATTATTATTAAAAGAATGGAAATGTAATGTCATCTCTTTGCGAGTGAGTTTTTACATCCCTGTGTGTGTCATTAACATTCATGTGTGTGTGTGTGTGTGTGTGTGTGTGTATGTGAGACAGATGAGTATGTCTGCAGCTCTTAACTGTCTGTTTGCCTTCCAGATAACAAAGAAAGTCCACAGACAGCACTGGGGAAATTACTATGAGACCGAGCTGGTCAGTATCTGTGAGTGTGTGTGTGTGTGTGTGTGTGTGTGAGAGAGAGTGTGCGCGTTTTTGTGACAAATGAGGACATACATTTGTATAATGATAAAGTATGACATAGGTATTACAAGGAGAAGGTGACTTTTCAGGACATTACCCCATGTCCCCACTTTTCATTCAACTCACTAATCACACAGAATGGAGTGTATTGAAAATCTGAAATAGCACAAAGTTTCCTGTGAGGGGTAGGTTTAGGATTGCTATCTATATTCTGAAGGATTTTACTGAAGGGTTTGTTATCATTCACACTGATTTTTATTTTATTGCACTTTATCTATTTGCGTCTATAGATTTCAGTTACAATACATATTTTTAAAGGTCTTTTTCTCAAAATGAGTTTGTTTCTTCACTTCAGCAGCACTTACATACACCAAAACTTAGAGTTTTATTGCTATCTATATTCTGAAGGTTTTTACTGAAGGGTTTGTTCATATATCATTTGTTTTTTTTTTTCACCTTATTTATTTGCGTCTGTAGATTTCAGTTACAATACATATTTTCAAAGGTCTTTTTCTCAAAATGAGTTTGTTTCTCCACTTCAACAGCACTTACATACACCAAAACTTAGAGTTTTATTGCTATCTATATTCTGAAGGATTTTACTGAGGGGTTTGTTCATATATCATTCACCTATACAACATTTTATTCCTAAAAAAATGGTGAAAATCTGTTTTTTTCTGTCAGTTGACATTTTTTTCTGATTAATGCAGTGATAAAAAGATCAATTTAAAATCCCCTCTGTAAAAACCTTTAATTCTGACATGTCAACAAAATCAAACAAATATTTAGAACCTGGATTCATCCAATGTTCAGATTTTTGTTCTGGAAATATTTGCGAATTACTGCATATTTATTTAGATAATGCCTCATTTACGTATTTAAACAACATTTCAGAAAAAATGTTTGCATTTCTTAATGTTTTTTTTTTTACCCTATTCACCTGGGCTGTCTTTCTTAAAGGAATCTGCCGTCAAACTCAGAGAGATATGTGACTAATAGTATCTGCTAGTCTGTCGTCACGTTTTGGTCTGAATTTATGAGGCATAAACCATCTGTACATATGATCTATATGCTTCCAGATGCTGATCTGAAAAATTTGTACGTGTTGTTTTTCTCCACTATAGTTATTACGTTTTTGTCCCTTAATGTCTTTGTGTTTCTTTGTTTTTCCTTTTTCAGGCTTTTGGAAATGCCAAAACGGCCCATAACAATAATTCCAGCCGCTTTGGCAAGTTTATTCAAGTCAACTATCAGGAGAGCGGGACTGTGAGAGGGTGAGACGCTCTTTTTCTGCTCAAGAACCTAGTCAACTGTCCTGTTTGTTGTCTACATAAGGCATTCGAAGTGCTCTACATATAACCAGCTACCCAAACAGTGCAACACATGTGGAATAAGAGATTCATAGACCAAAAACATCCACAGCACACACATATTGGCTGATATAGTCAATTTTAATTAGATTAAATTACTTTTATTGATACTTTTTAGTAGTGAATGAATTTAATTCTGAATATTATCATCTTATAAGACGATACATACCTTTTGGAACAGCCTTGGATGTATCCCATGATACCTATTATAAGGGCTGAACAATAAATTAAAATAAAATTGGAATAGCACTGTGGCTTAGTGCTATTGTGAAATCGCAAAATCTGATTTAATTAAATATGCCGTTAAATTTAAATAAATAAATATGTTCATTCTTACACAGTGTTTTCATATTTATATGTATTTCATTTAAAAATAAAAGCCCAATGGTGTAATATTAGTATTGTAATTTTACTTTTGTAATGTAAACTAAAATATTTTTTTTAATAAAATGTTTAAAAAAAAATCTTTTTTTGTTATTTTACAGTGCCACATTAATGTTGTATTTTACAACATTAATATATTTTAATATATTTTGTTTCATTTCTTTTTTCATAATAATAATCATATTGCGATTATTGTAATTTCATAATAATAATCACAATATGATTTTATATATATATATATATATATATATATATATATAAATG
>NW_015631710.1:64394-72003 GCF_001515625.1 Sinocyclocheilus rhinocerous
GTGTGTGTGTGAGAGTGTGAGTGAGTGCTTGTTCACGTAGATCTTCTCCCGTTTGCTTTCTTCTTGTCTCTTCTGCTGTATTATTTGTGCCGGTGTGAGTAAACGACCAAATCTAATTAGCAGCGTTTAATCAAGTGCTTAATGGGAGACGGTCGCTTTGACTCGATTTGAGACGTCTTAATTGACTTGTGGATCTTGTAGACACACAGCACCAGATTCACCAGAGTCAGTCAGTCGCGCAAATAAACGGCTCTGCTCCAAAACCCAGTGCGCTGCCTACCTAGACAGCATTCCAAGACTTCATATGTGATCCTGTGCATTCTTTTGCCCCAAAACAGGGTTATTATAGTTTCTACTACTACTACTAATTATTATTATTATTATTATTTTAAAACTTAAATATAAAAAAATGAAAAAAAAAAAAAAAAACGTATTTGTTAAAAAACGTAAACTTATTTTATTTTAGCTTGTTGCCAAGGCAACATTTCTTATTTTTGTTTAGTTTAGGTTGAAGTACTAAAATAACTAAAACTAAAACTAATTAATAAACTAAATATTATTACTGAAACCTAATATTCAATATTTCTAAAATAAATATTAATAAATACTATATGGACATCTTTAAAAAATAATGAAAATTACAAAAACAAAATTACTAAAAGTTTAACTAAAATTAAAGTGAAAACAAAGTCTATTTCAAAATATTGACAATAACTATAATAATATATAAAAAAAACACATCACCTGAGGTATTATTGTTAGCTTAAAAAATCATTAGCTGAAATAAAATAAAATTAAACTTCAGCTCATTACCAAGGCAACATTTCTCATTTCCATTTAGTTTAACTTACTAAAAAAAAAAAAAAACTACTACAAATGACAAAAACACAACAAAAAATTACTAAAACTTTAACTAAAATTAAAGTGAAAACTGAAAAAATTTCAAAATATCTAATATTGATTTAATTCTGATTCAAAATATTAACAAAAACTGTAATAGTATATAAGATACTCAAATAACACTGAATCAAAGGCAGTGTTGCGTATATTCTTCACGGAGAACACAATCCCATAATGCACTGCAACACAACTCCGTCCCAGGTGGCGAAGTGAGAGAAATGCTGATTATTAATATACTATTTAATCATTTATCCAAAGCCACTTACAGATGAATAATAGAAGCAATCAGACCAACAAGAATTTTTGCCTGGATTCTAGGTTGCTCTTGTTTGCATTGTTTTGTTCTTGTTGGGTCTCTCTCAGCACAGTTTTGCTTGTTTTAATAGTTTTATATATGATCAGTGCCATCCAGAGACACTCTTTTGTTCCCAGAGCATCCGTTTTAATGGGATCGGCCGTTTGAGAAGCTGGTGTAACTGTCAGCGATTGGTTCTGAGCTGTTTGTGGGCGTGTAACACCCCTCACAGTGGTTCTGAGCTGTGTGTGGGCGTGTAACACCCCTCACAGTGATCCGAACACTAACATCAGGCTGTTGCTAGGGTCGACAGGAAGTCGTGTGTCTCTCGCCGCCTCACTTCCTCTGCACACTTCTGTTTCTGTCCGTGCTATTAAACTGCTTACCTACCCGCGTTATTTTAGTATTACTGAGATACTATCAGAGTTTTTATTAGTATTTTAAATGGTTTTATTTCTATATATTTTATTTTTTATTTTTTTTATTTTTTATTTTTTTTATATTTTTTATTTTTTTTTATTTATTTATAATTTTAGTTAAAGTTTTAGTAATTTCATTGTGTTTTTATAACTTTAGTGACACAAGTTTTTTGTGTGTTTATTTTTTAATGTTTATATAGTGTTTTATAAATTTGTATTTCAAATAAAGTTAAGCTAAATGAAAACGAGAAATGTTGCCTTGGCAACTAGCTGAAGTTGTCATTATTTAATAAGAATTAAAATTTTAATAATAACCATAAACAATTATATTAATAATTAATTAAAATAATTGTAATATATGTTTAAGATAATTTTATTTTTTTATACATTTTATTTTATTTCAGTTAAAATTTTAGTTCAAGTAGCAAATAATTTTTATTAATTTTTTTATTTTTATGGTTTTAGTTTTATTTAACTCTAATAACCCTGTTACATGCACTTTATTAAAGGGATAATTCATGCAAAAAAAAAAATTCCTGTATGATATATTATAATAATTATTTAATGATAATTATCATTTTAATAGTAATCATAAACAATATAATTAAAAATAATTAATTTTGATACATTTAAATATAATTTTAATGTACTTTTTAATATTTTATTTCAGATAACGCTTATTTTATTGCACTTTATTAAAGGGATAATTCATGCAAAAACAAATCTTCTGTCATCATTGGCTCGTTTCAAACCTGTATGAGTATGAACATGAGATAAAGGTTAAATGTGGGTCTGTTTGAGGGTTCATTAACACTCAGTTTGTTGTGATCGGCTCAGGACTGTTTCACGGTGGAAGGTGAAGATCTGAAGCATGACTTCGAGCGACTGCAGCTGGCCATGGAGATGGTGGGATTCCTGCCGGCCACCAGAAAACAGTGAGTTACAGCCTGAAAACCTGACCGAGCTCACGATAAAACCACAGCGCTCGCTTAAAACGCTCTGAAACGCCTGTCAGTCATTTCCTGCATTCAGGTTTGCCGACATCTGATTGGCTGACGTGACATTAAGGGGCGGGGTTTGGATGGATTTGTCAGTTTTCTGCTCGCTTTATTGTGAGATTTGACTCAGGTTTTGTTCTCCGCAGAATCTTCTCTTTACTGTCTGCGATCCTTCTCCTGGGCAATATCCGTTACAAGAAGAAGACGTACAGAGACGACTCCATCGATATCTGTAACCCAGAGGTGCTTCCTATCGTCTCTGAACTGCTGGAGGTGAGACCATAAAGTCAACATTTGCAACCCACCAAACTACTTTTTCCCTTTGGAATCACATGCAGTGATTCATCGTTTTTTTTTTTTTTTAGTTTAGATTATTACTTAATTTTGTTTTATTATTTTGTTTTATTTGTTAATTTAATTTTAACTTTATTTTGTTTCATTTTATTTTATAAATTTTTAGCATTTTACATTTTTATTTTTATTTTTTTTATTTGATAAATTTTTTAGCATTTTACATTTTTTTTTTTTTTTTTTTAATTTGATAAATTTTTTAGCATTTTACATTTTTATTTTATTTCATTTTTGTTTCATTTTATTTTGCTTTATTTATTGTTATTTCATTGCATTTTGTTTCATTTTATTTTGCTGTATCTTATTTGCGATTAATGATTCAGTGATTTTGTTGTTCATGAGTTTTTGAATTTTGTTGCGCTGTAGCTCCGCCCACAGTCAAATCTCATTTCTCTTTCATTGAGGACTGAATCATTATTTGATGATGGAAATGTGCGTCATTATGACTCTCTGATGCTCCAATAGTTTCCACCTGCTTCTATAAAGCATTTGGTTGAGCTTAACTAATTCTTTTTCATAAAAATAATGCTAATTCAGTATCATTTATATATTATTATAGAATTTATTCATATTTTGAATTAAAAATAATACTATTTTAGTATAATTTATATATTATAGAATTTATTCACATTTTGAATTAGTTTTTTTTCAGTTTTCATTTTAATTTTAGTTTAAGCTTTTTTAGAAATTTTATATGCTTTTTCATTTTAACTTAATTGTAATTTTTGTTGTTTTTTGTCACTTTAAAAAATATTTTTGTATTTTTTTAATTAATTTTTATTTTACAACTTTATCATTTGTCACATAATCCATTTCTATTTTTGCATTTTCCATTTTAATTTTAATTTGTTAAAGTATTAATTTCAATGTGTTTTTTCATTTTTAGTAATTCTTGTTTTTTAAATATTTCTATAGTTTTTTTTATAAATTTTTATTTTATCAGTTGTATTACTTTATCAAGTTTCATTTATGTTTTTAATAAGTTTTCCAGTCTAATATTTTTATTTTATTTCACTTTATTTAATTTAATTTTTAATTTAATTTTTATTTTTTAATTTTATTAAATTTTATTATTTTTTTATTTTATTTTACAAAACAAATTTTTACTAGTTTTAGCTTAGTTTCACAGTAACAGCACTGTTGATGAACGTCGTCCAGTAATTTATTTGTTTGATTTACTCTGACTGCAGCGAGTCTTCGGCCTGAAGACTGAAGGTTTTTCTGCTTTATGACCTTTAGTTTCCTCGTTTGTGTTTTCTTTTTACGATGTTTTAGTCGTGTCTGTTCACATTGGTGCAAAGAGTTTTGCAGTGTTAATCTATCACACAAACACACACACGCAGCAGTAAAACACATGAGTTTATGTGATCTAATAGGATAAAATGGACGTTTATATGCATTCGAGGCTTTTATAGGGAAACACTTGCACGCTAAGGCGGGCTAACGTGTGTCCGCATCTGTCTGTGGGTTTTTCTTGAAATGTCCCATTGGAAAGTGTGCTTATGTTGAAAAACACAGATTCATATTACAGAGTCAAATGGTTTTTGAGTCGCTGTAGCTGCAAAACTCTCCGCATAAACGTCTTGAATGAGGTGGTTTAATGCTAAACATGTGCATTTCTCATGGTTTGTGTGCAGGTGAAGGAGGAGATGCTTTTCGAGGCTCTGACCACACGAAAGACGGTAACGGTGGGCGAGAGATTGATTGTGCCGTACAAACTAGCCGAGGTGAGACCGTTATTTCATTAGACACTCGTTCAGATCTTCTTCATGAGCCTGATGTGGTCTATTGTGAAATCTTGACGTTTGTGTGAAGTTGTGATGGGTTTTGTGAGGTTTGTGGTCTGGAGTGAGGGGTTTTTAAGAGTTTTCCTGTGAGCGGTTTACTCTTGAATCCTCCTTCATCGCCTCAGTGTCATCGAGCATCGTTATCTTCTTCCACCCACACAACAAACTCATTTCCCACCGTCCAGACCCAGCCGAGGTCTTCCTCAAACCTTTACATTTGTGCGTTTACCGTGCACTTGTGTATAAAGCATCTTACAGTGCATCAAATAACATCTCAGAACATTATACTGTAGATACACACATATTTATTTGTTTGTTTCTATATTTTAATTAATTAATTAACTAACGTTTTTACCTTTTGTTTTAAAATGTGTTTATGTATTTATTTATATGCATTTTATTTATATTAATTTATTTAGTTTTATTTATTTATTTATTTTACTATTCATTTTAGATAGTAGCATGCTATACCAATAGAGATTCAGGAAACTAAATAAAAAATAGACAAAACATTTCAGAATATTATACCACTGAATATAGTTTAAAATGTGTTTATTGTTTTTTATTTATTTATTTTACTTTTTGTTTTTGAACCATGCTCATAAATAGACACCATTTTGAAAATATCCAACTGAGAAGTGTTTACAATTTGATTATTTGTTTTTATTTATTTAATTTATTATTTATTTTATTTGTTTATTTGTTTTTCGTTTTGGATAGTGGCATGTTGTACCAATAGAGATTCAGGAAAAAAAAAAATAGATAAAACATTTTAGAATATTATACAACTGAGAGGAGGTGAATGTACATTTATCTATTTTTATTTTGTTTCTTTGTTTAATTATTTATTTGTATTAATTTTTTTATTTACTTTTCATTACAATATTCTTTTGTGTGTGTGTGTGAGAGAGAGTGTGTGTGTGTGTGAGAGAGAGAGTGTGTGTCTTTATGTATGTGAGAGAGAGAGTGTGTGTGTTTGTCGTGACTTGTGTGTGTGTGTGTGTTTATGTGTGTGAGAGAGTGTGTGTTTGTCGTGACTTGTGTGTGTGTGTGTGTTTATGTGTGTGAGAGAGTGTGTGTTTGTCGTGACTTGTGTGTGTGTGTGTGTTTATGTGTGTGAGAGAGTGTGTGTTTGTCGTGACTTGTGTGTGTGTGTGTGTTTATGTGTGTGAGAGAGTGTGTGTGTGTGTGTTTATAAAGATACACAAACTCAGTAGTTTATCCAGAAACCCCAGTGGTTCAGAAACACACACACATCATTTAGTTTTATTTATATATATATTATATTTTTAAATATATTTCTGTATAGGTTTTATTAATTTTTTATTTTTTATTTTAACTTTATTAGTTGTATCACTTTATAATTGTTTATTTATTTATTTTAATTTATTTAATACATTTTATTTGTATTTATTGATTTTACTTGTATTTTATTTTATTCATTTTTATTTTATTTATTTTTTCAGAGACACACACACAGATGCAGGTTTTTCTGTGATCTTAACGATGAGTGATACTTAAATTTTCCTCTATGTGATCAAAACAACTCTCAACTCTCTTTAAATGTTAAAGTGATGTGAATAATGAATCACGCAGGGGGAGTTTTATATAATGTTTCGTCCCTCCTCCAGAGTTTGGCTAAAAATAAAAGTTGAATCAATAATGCAGGAGCTTCTTCTGCAGAACTGAACATGAGCTTGTGTTTTATTATGAATATAGTCTGCGTTTAAATCCATCAGCTTTTGGCCTGAATGTCCTTGAGTCTCTCAGCAGCCAATCAGCTTCATTCTTCCCATCAGGCCCGGCGACGCACGTACGCTTTCTCATGCTGCTGCACGTTTCATGGGTGTTAAGTGGAGAGTGTTTTATATGTTTTGGCTCGTACAGGTTCAGTAAGTGGGGTTCTTGGCGGTGGCTGCAGCTTTATGGGCTTTGCACGTGCTGAAGGAGATCTGTGTGCCGCTTGAGCTTTAAATCAGCTGAGACTCAAACCACACTAAAACCTAAAACACACAGAAGATTGTTGAGGAATATTTTGGAATAAATAACACTTGAAAAAATAAGATTCTTCAATTGCACTCACAGATGTGGCGCACACTGTAGCCTGTATCTTTTCATTTCAAAGTGCGAAAGAAACTATGAGCATGCAATGTTGCAGTTATGTCGTCAGTTAAGTCATGAAGTTACCAAAAAAGCTGCCTTAAAACTGTGCATGCATAAGTATTTGTTATTATATGAGTCAGATTTAAGAACTGTATCCTGAAATGGTTTTCCAAACCGTCCTGGAGCAGCAGCACTGTCTCCCTCGTCTAACACACCCGATTCAACTCGTCAGCTCATTACAGAGACTTTAAGAGCTGAAGAGAGTCAGAAAAGGTAAAGAGTTATGAGAAACTTCATAACGTTCAGCAGCAGCAGCTCTTAAAGCATCATAACCAGCTGCTGTGATGCTGTTCATCAAAGAACAAAAGAAAAAAGAGAAAATCAATCATTTCTGTAGCTTTAAGGATTCATCTGTATTTATTTTAGAATTTAGTGTTTGATAACTTTATCAATTTCTGTATATTTCCTGCTTGCTGAAGGGCAGATGTAGCTGAATATGACATATATTATAATGGGTTTATGTGAAGATTGTTTTAAATTCACTTAAATTAGAAGTTGTTATTTTTTAAAGTCTAATGAATGTTAAAATTGACAGCTCTCAGTTATACTGTAATGTTGAATGGCTAGTCAGTGGTTAAATATTATGAAAAAGAAAACAATTTTCATAGAGACATCAAAACAAATATACTGTCTTTGTTGTTTCTACATTAATTTGAAGATTGAATGTGAAATTATTGCAACATAAACAACATAAAA
>NW_015631710.1:73191-80508 GCF_001515625.1 Sinocyclocheilus rhinocerous
GTGTGTGTGTCTTTATGTATGTGAGAGAGAGAGTGTGTGTGTTTGTCGTGACTTGTGTGTGTGTGTGTGTTTATGTGTGTGAGAGAGTGTGTGTTTGTCGTGACTTGTGTGTGTGTGTGTGTTTATGTGTGTGAGAGAGTGTGTGTTTGTCGTGACTTGTGTGTGTGTGTGTGTTTATGTGTGTGAGAGAGTGTGTGTTTGTCGTGACTTGTGTGTGTGTGTGTGTTTATGTGTGTGAGAGAGTGTGTGTGTGTGTGTTTATAAAGATACACAAACTCAGTAGTTTATCCAGAAACCCCAGTGGTTCAGAAACACACACACATCATTTAGTTTTATTTATATATATATTATATTTTTAAATATATTTCTGTATAGGTTTTATTAATTTTTTATTTTTTATTTTAACTTTATTAGTTGTATCACTTTATAATTGTTTATTTATTTATTTTAATTTATTTAATACATTTTATTTGTATTTATTGATTTTACTTGTATTTTATTTTATTCATTTTTATTTTATTTATTTTTTCAGAGACACACACACAGATGCAGGTTTTTCTGTGATCTTAACGATGAGTGATACTTAAATTTTCCTCTATGTGATCAAAACAACTCTCAACTCTCTTTAAATGTTAAAGTGATGTGAATAATGAATCACGCAGGGGGAGTTTTATATAATGTTTCGTCCCTCCTCCAGAGTTTGGCTAAAAATAAAAGTTGAATCAATAATGCAGGAGCTTCTTCTGCAGAACTGAACATGAGCTTGTGTTTTATTATGAATATAGTCTGCGTTTAAATCCATCAGCTTTTGGCCTGAATGTCCTTGAGTCTCTCAGCAGCCAATCAGCTTCATTCTTCCCATCAGGCCCGGCGACGCACGTACGCTTTCTCATGCTGCTGCACGTTTCATGGGTGTTAAGTGGAGAGTGTTTTATATGTTTTGGCTCGTACAGGTTCAGTAAGTGGGGTTCTTGGCGGTGGCTGCAGCTTTATGGGCTTTGCACGTGCTGAAGGAGATCTGTGTGCCGCTTGAGCTTTAAATCAGCTGAGACTCAAACCACACTAAAACCTAAAACACACAGAAGATTGTTGAGGAATATTTTGGAATAAATAACACTTGAAAAAATAAGATTCTTCAATTGCACTCACAGATGTGGCGCACACTGTAGCCTGTATCTTTTCATTTCAAAGTGCGAAAGAAACTATGAGCATGCAATGTTGCAGTTATGTCGTCAGTTAAGTCATGAAGTTACCAAAAAAGCTGCCTTAAAACTGTGCATGCATAAGTATTTGTTATTATATGAGTCAGATTTAAGAACTGTATCCTGAAATGGTTTTCCAAACCGTCCTGGAGCAGCAGCACTGTCTCCCTCGTCTAACACACCCGATTCAACTCGTCAGCTCATTACAGAGACTTTAAGAGCTGAAGAGAGTCAGAAAAGGTAAAGAGTTATGAGAAACTTCATAACGTTCAGCAGCAGCAGCTCTTAAAGCATCATAACCAGCTGCTGTGATGCTGTTCATCAAAGAACAAAAGACAAAAAGAACAAATCAATAATTTCTGTAGCTTTAAGGATTCATCTGTATTTATTTTAGAATTTAGTGTTTGATAACTTTATCAATTTCTGTATATTTCCTGCTTGCTGAAGGGCAGATGTAGCTGAATATGACATATATTATAATGGGTTTATGTGAAGATTGTTTTAAATTCACTTAAATTAGAAGTTGTTATTTTTTAAAGTCTAATGAATGTTAAAATTGACAGCTCTCAGTTATACTGTAATGTTGAATGGCTAGTCAGTGGTTAAATATTATGAAAAAGAAAATAATTTTCATAGAGACATCAGCAGTACTGGTATCAGTGATACTCGCCTTCTGTCATAAAAAAAAGATGTCATTAAACAAATATTAAAAATATACTGTCTTTGTTGTTTCTACATTAATTTGAAGATTGAATGTGAAATTATTCTCTACAACAAAGACCTGGAGGATTCAGACAAGGTACAAACACACACACATAAAGACTCAAACACACACAAACTCACACAAAAACACAAAAACTCACACAAACACAAAAACTCACACAAACTCACAAAAACTCACACAAACACAAACACAAAAACTCACACAAACTGACAAAAACTCACAAAACACAAACTCCTAAAAACTCACAAAACACAAACTCCTAAAAACTCACAATACACAAACTCACACACTCACAAAAACACAAACACACACATGCATACGCACACTCACACACACACACGCACGCACACACACACACTCGCACACTCACACACACACTCGCACACACACTCACACACACGCACACACACATGCACATGCACACTCACACACACACACACACCCGTGCACACTCACACACATACTCGCACACACACTCACACACACACACACCCATGCACACTCACACACACACGCACACACACACACTCGCACACACACTCACACGTCAGCTGCATCATCACAGCTGCTCACAGTACTTCAGATGTAATGTTATGCTCTGTGAAAGGTGTGTATATATTTATTCACACAATAGCAAGTAATAATCCTAGTATACACATTTTTTTTGTAGTGACTGATTGTTCATCAATGTCTTTGAAGATTGAATGTGAAATTATTGCAACATAAAAGTATATTTAAAAATGTTAAAGTTAGGTGGGATTAATCGTGATTAATAATTTTAAAAAAAAGTGCGATTAATTAGTTGATTATTTTTAATCGATTGACAGCACTAATACTATATGTACATATTACCTATACTTTATATGTATATTTATTCATTATATATGTTTATGTAGGTTTTTAATTGTTTATATGATCTACACTGTAATTATTTATTTATTTATTTTTGAGGTTATAAATAAAACAAAGATTAGTTGAGTACGTTTTACAATAAATATGACTTTCTACTTTAATTTTTGAATTTAGCATATAATTCAGTGTTACTTGCCATTTCTTTGTAATTAATTGTGAAATTTGCTAGCAATTTCTGAGTGAAAATTTCAGTTTTTCAATTTTTCTTTCAGTATTCATACACACACACACACACACACAGGTTTTTAATGACTCCTGTGATGGCATGCTACAGGTTTGTGTGACACGGGAAATGACGACTTGGAAATTCAGGGACGTTTCAGTGTGTGAGACCACAGTTTCCCCTAAACAAGCCTGAGACACACACTTTCCCCTGCAGAAACACAATCTCACTGTAATATCTGAGTTTCATACAGTGCTTTCAGTTATTGAAGCAGCAAACACGTCCTCTGCTTTGTCCTTGTTTTATCTTTATTTCTCATTGAACGTTGGGTCTGTTCTTCGGTTGTTGACACTTGACTCTGTAGATACTGGTGATTTCAGGCAAACATCACTCTCGTTTTCCTCACAAAATGTAAAAATCTAGTTTGAGCTGTTCATGTATTTCCTGATTTAGTTACATTGACTGGCTATGAGTGAGTATGTGTGTGTTTGTGTGATGAAGATCTGAGACTGTAAACACACACACACACACACACACACGTGTGATGGCGGTGATTGACAGGTGTGTGTCTGCACAGGCGGGGACGGTGAGGGACTCGATGGCCAAATCTCTGTATGGCGCTCTGTTCGACTGGATCGTCTTCCGCACAAACCACGCACTGCTCTACAACAAAGACCTGGAGGATTCAGACAAGGAACAAACACACACACATAAAGACTCAAATACACACAAACTCACACAAAAAAACACACGCACACACACATGCACATGCACACTCACACACACACACACCCGTGCACACTCACACACATACTCGCACACACACTCACACACACACACACCCATGCACACTCACACACACACGCACACACACACACTCGCACACACACTCACACGTCAGCTGCATCATCACAGCTGCTCACAGTACTTCAGATGTAATGTTATGCTCTGTGAAAGGTGTGTATATATTTATTCACACAATAGCAAGTAATAATCCTAGTATACACATTTTTTTTGTAGTGACTGATTGTTCATCAATGTCTCTTAGCTCTGACTGAGAGTCATGGTGTGGTGAAATCACGCGTGTCACGCTCCTGCATCAGTGTTCAGTTGCACATTGTCGTGATGTGAGATGTGTGTGTGTGTGTGTGTGTTTCAGATCCTGTCCATCGGCGTGCTGGACATCTTCGGCTTCGAGGACTACGAGAACAACAGCTTCGAGCAGTTCTGCATCAACTTCGCCAACGAGACGCTGCAGCATTACTTCAACCAGCACGTCTTCAAACTTGAGCAGGTAACACATCTTATTATAACAGAATCTGATCACGAGTGCCGTCGTTTACTGTGATCATCAGTGACATGTGTGTGTGTGTGTGTGTGTGTGTCAGGAGGAGTATCGGTCGGAGGGCATCAGCTGGCACATGATCGACTACATCGACAACACGGCCTGCATCGACCTCATCAGTAAGAAACCCACCGCGCTGCTCTACCTGCTGGACGAGGAGTGCAAGTGAGTCTCTGACATCTGAAGCCTGTCTGACAGAACCAGCTCTCACAGTTATCATGCAGCACACTGTGTTTCCCTCACTTTTCCTTCATTAAAGTATTCTTGTTTGGATTTCACAGAAATGTGTAGTAAATATTAAGCTACAGTAGAAGCCGATTCCATTGAATTTAGTCACACTAACGTTTATTTAATTCTTTATTATCATTATCGTTGTTGTTTGTTATACTGTTGTAGCATCAGAAAACTGGATAGTCATCACAAATATTAAAATCAGTTTTATTTTTATAGTATTTTTGCTGTTTTTTAAATAATTTTTTTAAATGTCTGTATAGTTTTTATAAATTTTTTTTTAGTAATTTTTGTTGTGTTTTTATTTATTATACTTTTTTTGTTAATCATTTTATTAATTTTTTTTAATTTTATGCTCTGTTCTTGTATAAACTTAATTACTAATCAAATATTGCGATTATTTTTATATTTGTGTATTTAAAATGTGTATATTTACTAATCAAACTTTGAAAACTAATATTTCATATTTATTTGTAAATCCTATATGCATTTGTTATTCATATATATATATATATATATATGTGTGTGTGTGTTTTTATTATTATTTTTTATTTATTATTTTTATTTCAGTTTTAGTTATTTTAGTACTTCAGGTTAAAATAAAGGAAAAGTTGCATTGCCAACCAGCATAATAATATTATTTCAGTTAATTTTCATTTTGTTTTAAGTAATGAAAATGTTTTTTTTTTATGGCTTTAGTTTTAGTTTCAGTTAACTATAATAACCCTGAATGAAAGGATAAAAGCCTGAATAAATTATTTTAAATAAATATCAAATATTGATATATTATAAATAATATATCAAATAAAAAATTAGTTTTTGATTTTAGTAAAGAAGTTAATTTTATACAAATATAAATATAATATGAGCAACAGACTGTTAATAGATACATTATTGTTATAAATCTATTTCTGTTTAGTAACAATTCTATCATGAAATAGTGATCACATATTAACGACTGGAGTGTTTGTATAAATGTGAATGTTGTTGTGGTTGGTTTGTAGTTTTCCGCAGGCGTCTAATCAAACTCTGCTGGATAAGTTTAAGCGGCAGCACGAGGGAAACGGCTACATCGAGTTTCCTGCCGTCATGGAGCCGGCGTTCATCATCCGACACTACGCCGGCAAAGTCAAATACAGCGTCAGGGTGAGAAACCACGCTTCAGAGACTCTCAGACCACATCTCAGACCACCAGAGTGTGTGTGTGAGTGTGTGTGTGTGAGTGTGTGTGTGTGTGTGTGTGTGTGTGTGAATGTGAGTGTGTGTGTGTGAGTGTGTGTGTGTCTGACCTCTGACTGCAGACTGTATATGTATATGACACGTTCGCTGTGTCCTGCAGGACTTCAGGGAGAAGAACACGGATCACATGCGTCCGGATATCGTGGCTCTGCTGAAGAGCAGCGGAAAGGCTTTCATCTGCGGCCTGATGGGAATCGATCCTGTGGCCACCTTCCGCTGGGCTGTGATCCGCGCCTATTTCAGAGCGCTCGTCGCCTTCAGAGAGGCCGGGAAACGACACCAGGAGAAGACGACGACGAGCGGTGAGAAACGCCAGCATTTACTCGACACTGTCGTTACTGTATAATGCACTAAACCAGATCCTGGAACTGTTTTAGATATCATAATAGTGCCAAAGTATCAATTTCAAAACAATGACAAAAAAGATTTTTTAAATAATACAATTATATGCATTTTACAAATGATTAAAATGATTATAAATAAATAAAAAAGTATAATAATTATTATAAATAATTTTATAATAATAAAAAACTATAATTTCAGTGTGTAATAAAACATTACAAAAATAAACTATTCAAATGAACACACGCATTTATTTATATACAGAGTTCTGGCATGAAACTCTAGATGGCGCAGTCCGATAGGTCTAACTCAATCTGACCTAATGACATCATTATCACATGGCACAGCTGATTGGTTCTCTCTTGTATCGGTAGCCAATGATCTCGCTGCTCAACATTCAAATATATGACTAGTGCTTGCCGTAGCAGTTGCAGCTTGCTTCAGAACAGCGAAATCAACATTTAAGATAAGTGAATGCTCTTCTAATCCATATCGCTGTGTGTATTGCGTGGTCTGCCTAATTGATTTCAAAAATTAGCAACCATAATCAAGTTTAAACTAAGTGTCATGTTAGCAGTTTGTATTGTATGCAGGAGCGAATATCAAGCATATTAGCAGCAGCAGCATTTAGCATCTGTGTTTACAGCTGGTGCAAAACACAGTTTAGACCTTGTAATCGCTCTGAGTACACGCCGATAGTAACGGACATGAAACAGGTTAAATGAAATAAGCATTCTTGTGTATGCATTTCAACGGGGGTTCGCCATATACATCGGCGATTATCCCAGTGTTCACGTTCGTTATTTCTAAGGTCGATGTTTTCATTGTGATGAGTGTGTGGTTGATTTCAGCTACAAGCAGCGTCAGAAGCACACACTTATCGCAGTAATATCAATGACAGTGTTACAGGAGACGCTGAAGATCAATATCTACGGCTGTAACAGTTAGATCAGAGTGAAATGCGTTATGGGTAGTGTAGTTCGGAGAAATGTGCTCGTGCCACGTGTGCTCTCACTGTGCTGTGTAATTCAGAAAACGGAGAAAGAACATTTATATTCTGCTTTTATTTCAGTTCATTCAGGTCAGTCCTCCCAGGGGTTTTTGTGCACTGTAACTTTGACAACTTTTATCTGCACGAGAGAGTAAAATGGCATGCATC
>NW_015631710.1:80643-85736 GCF_001515625.1 Sinocyclocheilus rhinocerous
GTGTGCTCTCGCTGTGCTGTGTAATTCATAAAACGGAGAAAGAACATTTATATTCTGCTTTTATTTCAGTTCATTCAGGTCAGTCCTCCCAGGGGTTTTTGTGCACTGTAACTTTGACAACTTTTATCTGCACGAGAGAGTAAAATGGCATGTATCGGCTAACTTTGTCCGTCTCATCATTGTACGAACATGAATTAACAAACTGTTACGCTACCGCTGGGACTGATAAAGTGGAGAAAGTAACAGCAGTCATCAAATGTAGGTGCTGGGGTCTTATCTATCGGATTGCAACGTATATCCATTTTGTTAATTAAACATTACACATAGTGCGCGTCTAATTAGAGTTAAGCCAGTCGGCGTGGTAGCCCAGGCTCACATAGCCATAGGCCGCTAGCGTTAAGCCAGTCGGCGTGGTAGCCCAGGCGCACATAGTCATAGCCCACTAGCGTTAAGCCGGTCGGCGTGGTAGCCCAGGCACACATATATATAGTAATACATGTCGTTCACATGGCTCTTCGGAGCAGCAGAAGTACATATGTTTTGGCGATAGATCTGCTTGTTGGGGGGTGTTTTGTTCATGTTTTGGCTTGTATTGTCCTTTCTATGTCTCCTGCTTTGTGGGGGGTTATTTCATGTATGTTATATTTGCAGCAGCAATATTTCTTACATGCTCACAGCAGCATGTTGTGGATGTATTGGCAGTAGCAAGTCTCAGTACTTGCTCTGCCGCAGCAGCAGCGTAGCAAATCTATTCCGCCAAGACCAAATACATTAACATTGTCATGTACATTACCATGCCAATCCCTCCGAGAGTTGTGATGACAGAAATATAAGTAGCTTAATTTTATATGTATTTTTAATGCATACTCTAATGTTGTTTTTTTTTACATTATTTGTGGTCATTTTTGTAATCATTTTATATACATTTATAAATAATGTTTATTATTGTTTAGTTTTTTTATTCATAAACAACTATACAAATTGTATAAATAATTAAAATGGTTATAATTAAATAAATACTAATATACTAATTAAACTATAAAATACTAATTATAATTTTTACAATAGTAAAACATTCAGTGTGTAAAAAGCATTTAAAAAGTAAATAATATTAAAATATGAATAAACACAAGAACATTTATTTATATGTAATTTGCTTAGTTTTACATGTATTTTTATTACATACTGTATTGTAATTTTTATTTTATTTTTTACATTATTTGTGTCAGTTTGTGTGTTCATTTATGAACAATATGTATTTTTGTTTACTTATGTATACAATAAACAAAATATAAGCACATATATTTACTGTTTATTATTTAATTTATAAAATAAACATGAAAATATTCATGTACATTATATGTACCTATTTTATATGTAACATATAAGTAAACATTTTAAAGCATAAATTATCAGAAGAATATTTCCTTTTTAAAATTTGCACCTCAGTTATTTCTATAGTATATTATATGTTGTTGGTTTCTGGAATTTTATTTTTGGCAAAAGTCAGCGAGCACTAGTAACTAACGGACAGAGTCAGATTCAATACTCAGGTCATTTCAATCTTCTTTTCTTTGATTCTTTTAATAAATAAACCGTAGACAGCTGTCAATCACTGTGTCTGCTCTCTCTCTCTATGTCTCTATGTCTCTCTCTCTCTCTCTCTCTCTCTCTCTCTCCAGGCTCTGACAGTCCGGTTCAGAATCAGAAAAGAGTGGACAGCTTCAGTTTCCTGCATCATCCTGTTCACCAGCGGAGCCATCAAACTTTCTCCATGGCATTAGAGCTGGTACACAGTTGTCGCTTGCGAAAACACAATAACGGCGCCGTGGGTGGAAACTTACAGATTAAGGGGCAGTAATATTATAATGAGATCCCTTTGCCACGTCACCAAGGGAGCGAAATCAGACGCGCTCGTTTTCTCAGACGCTTGCAGAAAAAGGCTTCCCAAAACAAAGTTACTGGGTTAATCTTTTTCACGTCTCCTTGGTTGGTAGATGCACCGGGGACCTGATTATAGCACTTAACACCTGGAAAAGTCAGATTTTCATGATATGTCACCTTTAATGGTATGAGTTATGAGGTTCTTGTTCTTATTGTTGATTTCTCAGGATGTTTGTGTGAACAGGCTTTGATTTCGTCTCACTTTACAGCTGCTGGAGGTTTGATCTTCCTCCTCGTCTGTGACTGAACTCTTTCTCTTTCTCTCTCTGTCTGTCTGAACGTCAGATTGGTGCATCAGCCGCAGGACTCCTCTATCAGACCTGCAGGGATCGAACACGCTCAGCCAGAAAACAAGCAGGTACAGAAGAAAACCCCTCAAACATCCGTCTCAAGCGCCCCGGAGACTTTCAGATCGTATCACGATGATTTAACGACACATGCGCATGTTCACCGATCCGTCACATGACATGCAGCGAAACAAATAAAACTCCAGACTTTACCACACAAAATAGGCTAAAGTCACTTTAATGCACAATTGTGTTGGCAGCATGTAAAAATACATAAATGTTTATGATTAATAATAAAGAAATTAATAATTTAATTACTATAAATATTAAGTTATTAAAATGTTATTTTTATTTTCATTAGAAATGAAATAATAATTTATTAATTTTTTAAAATCATTGTTTAAATTATGCATTTTAATAACTAAATTAATTATTTAAAAAACGATGCATTTTTAAATGTACAAAATCATTTTATTAATGATTTTACAAATTAATTTCATTATGGCAGGTAAACAAATACAACACCACAATTTTGATTGTTTTGTAGATAAAATTGTAGATTTGACCACAATTTAAGAACAAAACTTGGTAAAGTCACTGTAATGCACAACTGTAATTGGTTTATTGATTTTATAAAGTGGCTGCATGAAAAAATACATCAGTGTTCAGTAATTAATAAAAATTTTAATAAATTCAATAAATGTTTATTTATAAAAAAATTACTTATTACAAATGTAAATTTTAAATAACTATTAAAAAAACCTTAATTATTAAAAATGATCAAAAATAAAATACATTTTTCTAATTAGTTTTTCTAAAAATAAATAAATAATTTAAAAAATATGCATTTTTAAATGTACAAAATACTTTTAGTTATATTATAGCAGGTAAACAAAAATATATAATAATTCAATATACAATAATAAAACTATTATTTTTACATTTATCAAAATTAAAAGTTTATTTATTAAAATGATTCATTA
This sequence comes from Sinocyclocheilus rhinocerous, assembly GCF_001515625.1. Classification (NCBI taxonomy): domain Eukaryota; kingdom Metazoa; phylum Chordata; class Actinopteri; order Cypriniformes; family Cyprinidae; genus Sinocyclocheilus; species Sinocyclocheilus rhinocerous. The sequence continues at coordinate 83,858 of NW_015631710.1, forward strand.
TTGAAAATTAGTTAAAAAGTATACATTTAAAAAATGTATTATATCAAAATATAATTTTTTAAATGTATAAAAATAATTATATTTGTATTATAGCACATATACAAATAAAATATTCCATCTTTAGTATTTCATTTGCTATTTTTATATTTATTTTATTTAAATAAATAAATATATTTTTTAATGCTTTAAGTAAAGGTCCCATATTGTCAAAACTGAAATTTCCTGGCTTTTTTCATGATTACTGAGGTCTAGGGGCTATTTAACTACCATATAAGTTTCAAAACAGTCAGTCCACAGTAAAATGCACACAGCCAGCATAAAGTTCTAGCTATTTTTCATGGCAAGAAATCTGTAGACGCGCCCATAACAACAAAAGAATACTTTATTGAACCTTTTCTGATAAGAAGTGTGCTCTGCAATCGCGAGCTTTTTTGACGATCGTTTCTGTCCAGTCTGCTCGTTTTATCGCGTTTAACCACAGCTGTCGTCGTTTTTTTGTCTGGCAGTGGCAGCAGATATGCGATCAAATTTCGAATTTGACGCTGTAAAAACCATTGTCGATTCTGGCACCCAACATCACAACAAGATGATATTTTAAGCTTCATGTGTAGCCGAATCTGCGCTGGTTTGAATGGGCTGCCTCCAGTTTCCCCTTTGTTTTGCTTCCTCCAGCTAGCGCTGTGACGTCGGCTGACCCTAGTTACCTGTGGTTGGCCGGGCCGTGTGTCACTCAGAAAACAACAGGCCAATCAGAAGAGAGGCTCATGAATATTAATTAGACAGGCCAAAATCGACCTGTTCTCAGCAGAGCTCCTGAGAGAGGAGCTGTAAAAATATAATGAGATGGTTTTTGGTACTTATACCGCAAATATATATTCTTAAGGACATCAAAACCTAAAATAAAACTCCAGAAAGGTGTACAATGTGTGACCTTTAAGTAATCCAATTAAAGCAATGAAAGAAGTTCAGCCAGTTAAAGCGTGATGAATGGCAGCGGTGTGATGTGTTATTGGTGCGAGCGTAACAATCCTCTGTCTGTGCTGTGTCTCAGGAGGTGCGAGGAAGACGAGGGCATCTTCGTGAACTCGCTGAATAATAAGCTTCTGGAGCGAGCGCAGGGCATCCTGATGTGAGTCTGAACACAGCCGCACACTTCAGCTGACACTCGCTCTGATTCTGACTCTCACTCTTTCTGTCTCAAACTCTCTCTGTTCCTGAAGGAGAAACAAGAGCTACAAGACCAAGCCAAGCCTCCCGAAGGTAAACCTCCCACTGTCTCCCATTGGATTTTAAAGCACTTTTACGCGTCTTGCATCACTGACACGCATGCATTTTAATTCTGTATCTTTAAATCAAAGCTCAGTCACATGATCACTTTGGCCTTTTGGTGAAGAAACATGTAAACTTACTTAATCCAAACATCTGTCATTAAAGCAGATGTGTTATTAAAGGGGTCATATGATGCTGCTAAAAAGAACATTATTTTGTGTATTTGGTGTAATGAAATGTGTTTATGCGGTTTAAAGTAAAAAAAACACATTATTTTCCACATACTGTACATTATTGTTTCTCCTCTATGCCCCGCCTTTTTGAAACGTGTCGATTTTTACAAAGCTCATCGGTCTGAAAAGCGAGGTGTGCTGTGATTGGCCAGCTATCCAGTGCGTTGTGATTGGCCGAATACCTCAAGCGTGAGACGGAAATTTTACGCCCCTATCATACTGTGATGCCGTGTCCAGCCGGAGCGACGAGACAAAAACATTAAAACCCATTACAAACGAGGCATTTGTAGCATCCAGTGGGGACATAATTACGGATTATAATGACGCATCGCGCCGCGTAAACATAAAACCATGGCTGCATTTGTGATCGGAGAAAT
>NW_015631710.1:87289-88150 GCF_001515625.1 Sinocyclocheilus rhinocerous
GGTAGGCGTGGCTGACTCTTAACTTTTATAAAGAATATCTCTTTGGATTTGAGACTTTAGTCTTTGCAACTTTACAGATCTTCTTTATGCACCAAGAGCTTGTAACACTCCAAAGAGAAAGGAAAGATTGAAATCGCATCATATGACCCCTTTAATCAGATTACTTAGTTCAACTGTGTTATAAAAAAAGTTATAAAATGCATTATATACATTATTTTAAATATATTTATTATAAGAAAATATTATAAATATATTTTTATAAATAAATTATTATAAATATATTTTTAAATGCATGCAATAATTTTTAAAAATATAGCCTACATTTTAAAAATGTATACAGTATTTAATAGAAAAATACATTATTCATTAATTATTTCAAAATATATACATCCTTTTGAAACGTATATAATAATTATTAATAAAATTATTATGGTGGGGAAAAAGCAATTATGTGTTAAATGTAAGCATGCATATGTTATACAAAAGCATTTACTGTACACAAACACACTAAACCAGATTCATTAGTCAGGTCGCTGGATATGAAGAGTTTAAGAGACGTGCTCCGTGTGATGTGTTGAGAGTATCTGATTAGAAACAGCTGACGTGATGCTGGATGTGTTTGTGTGTCTGCAGCACCTGCTGGATGTGAAATCACTGAAGTATCTGAGCTGCCTGACGCTCCACGACCGCATCACCAAATCACTGCTGCATCTGCACAAGAAGAAGAAACCTCCCAGCATCAGTGCGCAGTTCAGCGTGAGGAAACCATGCACTCCATCAACACAACTCATCAACTCACACACACACACACTCTCTCTCTCTCTCTCTCTCTCTCTCACACACACACACACACACACACAC
>NW_015631710.1:88160-118512 GCF_001515625.1 Sinocyclocheilus rhinocerous
AATGTAAGGGGGTCTGAATACTTTCCGTACCCACTGTATATATATATATATATTTTGCATGTAAAAAATCTGAACAACTGTCTGAAGTCCTGTGTTGTGTGTGATGCAGGTGTCTCTGAATAAGCTGATGGAGACTCTGGGACAGTCGGAGCCGTACTTCGTGAAATGCATCCGCTCTAATGCAGAAAAGGTACGTTATGAGTCGTGCTTCTGTTAATGTTAAAGTGGATTTAGATGCACGCTTTGATTTGTCTCATTGTTTGGTAGCTTCCTCTGCGTTTCAACGAGGCGCTGGTGCTGAGACAGTTACGCTACACCGGCATGCTGGAGACGGTGAGGATACAGCGCTCCGGATACAGCGTCAAATACAGCTTCCAGGTGACAAAACACACCCGTTCACACAAAAAAGTGTTATGAATTACATTAATTAGACATTTATGAGTATTAAAATTTATTTTATAAAAACTATTAAAACTGGATCCAGAAAAAAATGACCGAAAACAGAATTTGTTTAGAAAAATAAATTAATTTAAATAAAAGTGCCATTTTTGCTCAACTTTTAATGAATAACTTAATTACTACAGTTTTTGATAAGAAATCATAAATCCAGAAAAAATGAAAACAGACAACACAGATTGTATGAAAAAATAAACTATTTAGGCTCTGTTATTGTAAAAATGTGATGAATTATGAGTTCAGTTGATTATTTAAATTTAATTGAAATTTATTGCATTAAAACTTGAATGGGAAAAAACAAAACTGATTTTAAAAAAAGCCTTAAAATGTAATTTTGTTATATCAGAAATTAAAACAGACAACACTGAATTTCTTTTAAAGAATAATAAAATAAAAATAATTAAAAAAAATTATTATTAAATTGTTAAAGTTTAATGATTTCAATTAATTAGACATGGTTTCTTAATTAATAATTTAATTGAACAATTTAAAAAATGGAAAATTAAACATTAAAACGGAATGGAATGGAAAAATAAATGTCATTTTTGTGAAACTTTTAGTAAATTGATGTTAAATTGTGTAATTGTCATGATGTAAAGTAATAAGCCATTGTCTCTGATTACTACAGAATACAAAAAAATTAAAACAGAAAAAACGCAATACAGTAATATTCTAGTAAAAAACTGAATCTGGGAATAAATTAAAACAGAATTTTGGGGGGAAAACGGATTTAATAGTTTTTTTTTAATTAATTATTAATTTTAATTATTTATTTTTGATTACTAAAATTTATTCTAACCTTTAAAACGGAATGGAAAAAATTAAACACAAAAACTATGGAATCTGGAAAATGGAGAGAAAAAAACTGAATCCAGAAAGATTGAAACGGATCTGGTCTTGTGTGTCTTCAGGATTTTGCCCATCATTTCCGTGTGCTGTTACCCGCCGGCTTTCACGCCACTCAGACGCGAATCAGACAGTTCCTGCAGAGCGTCGACCTCGAGACCAACGGACATCAAGTGGGCAGAAGCACGGTAACGTCAACACTCACACTCACACACACTCACACTCTCACACACACACTCTCACACACAGAGACGCTTCTGCAGACAGAGACGAGCCGCTCGACTCATACAGGTACAAACCCCGCATTCGGCTCTTACTGTCACTGCTTTGTCTCAGCAGCTTCATTTAATGCGGTATTTATTAATAATATTAGTGTGGTATACATTAAGCAATTGTCCATGAGAGGATGTGCATCACTGTGATTTTACTACAATTAAAAAAACATGGTACTAATGTTTAAAAAGAGTATATAAAGAGATATAAAATATATAAAATATAAAATAATAATATGCATTTAAAAATATATAAACTATTTAAAAATATATACATTTTATTGTATACAACAGTATATGATTATTTAAATCATTTAAATTATTTAAAGTTTAAAAAATATATAAATTAAGTTACAAATATATATTATAATATATCCTGTAAAAATGTATGCATTATTTTTTTTTAAACTTACAAAATATCAAAATATACCTTTTTAAAAGTAGGTAAATTAATTATTTAAAATAACAATCATTATTTTAAAAATGTTAAGCTATTAGATAACACGAGATAAAATTCTGCAATATTATTATCCCAATTAACAAAACCCCAAACGATTACATGTATTTAAGCAGTAAAATGAAGTACTGGCAGTAAAGTAAAATTAGAGCAAAATAATACTTGATAACAAAAAATAACAGCCATTAAAAGCAAGTCAAATAAAATAATGGGCCATTAAAAAAATTTGGACAAAACCATGCATAATAACAAGAATACAAAATACAAAAAAAGCAGTAAAATAAAATACGGGGCAATGACATAAAATTAGAACGAAATAATACATAACAAAAATGCAATAAATCAGTAAAAAAAAAAGGTCATAAAATAAAATTAGAACAAAATAATCCATAACACAAATAAAAAAATTTTTTTAAAACATACAATAAAGCAGTAAAATAAAATCCCGGGCAATAAAATAAAATCAGAACACAGTAATAGATAATAATACAAATACAATTTGTAAAAAATGAAATCAAATTAATAATAAAAAAGTACCGTATTGTCCCGAATATAAGACGATATTTTTTTCCCTCAATTTTGAAAAATTTACCCTCAAGTCTGGTTTTGTGCTCCAGGGTCACAAATAAAAAGTAAAGGGGAGCTTAACTGTCTATAGAGTCAGCTATTTATCATATATCATCACGTATTATTTTACTAAGTAGTATGCAGTCTGTGCAGCGCAGTAAGCAGGATTGTGTGTGTTTCTCAGCGCTGGTGGCGGGACTGTCTGACTCGATCTGATGCTGAGCTCCAGCAGGGGGCAGCACTGCGTCTGCAGGCGTCCTGGAGAGGCTTCAGAGAGCGACAGCTGTACCTGCGGCGGAGGAGAGCAGCGCTAGTCATCCAGACGCGCTGGAGGAGAGTCCTGCAGACGCGACACACAGCCGCGCGCCTCATTCAGGCCGTCTGGAGGAGCTGCAGACACAGACGCAGCGCCGCCGTCACGCTTCAGGCCGCCTGCAGGGGGCAGCAGGCCCGGCACAGGTCAGGACACTTACATCAGTGCTTTCATCCACTGCACTGAAGGCACAGATTTGTATCAGAAAGGCCTGCAAGTAACCTAAATAGAGATGTATGCAGGAATGAGGCCCTAATTAGGGATGGTAATGATTCATTTATGATAAATGAACTGCATAAATGTCCGCTTGTGATTATTAAATGGATTAATCTATTATAAATGGACTAATTAAGCTTATTTATGAGATGATAAAATGTCTCTCATAGGTGTAGGATGGTATACCTTATTTTATTTTTTAGTTATGTTTATCTATTTTTTACTGCATGTAATTGTAAAGATTTATAATTAGGGGTGTTAATGAATCATTCATATTTATAAACTATTAGTCAACTTTTTAATAAAAATGTAGATTTTTTTTGTATTTTATTTTTAAAAATAGAATTTAATTATTTTTATTGTCTGTTTTTAGCAATGTTATACTTTTTATATATATATTTTAATTTCCTTTTAAAAAATAGTACTTTAGTATTTTTATTTTATATTTTTAGCATAAAAGTAATATAATTGTTCTACTTTATTTTAGTTTTATTTATATTTATCTATTTTTCCCACTTGATTAATGAGCTGTTAGTCAATGTTATATTAAAAATGTGAATTATATATGTAGAGTCTCTCATGGGTCTAGAATGAGAGGAGTCATTTTATTTGACTTCTTTTTTAAAAGATGGTATTTTATATTTGTAATATATTTTTATTTTATATTTTTGGCATAAAAACAATCTAACGGTAATACTTTATTTTTGTTTTATTTGTTTAATTGTTTGATCTATTCGTTTTTTTAATATAAAAAAAAATTAGATTATATATGTGATGTATTTTTTATATTTAATTTCCTTTTTAAAAATAGTATATTTTTTATTTTATATTTTTGCATAAAAATAATATAAGTTTTATACTTTATTTTTGTTTTATGTTTATCTGTTTTTCCCCGCACTTTATTAAATTACAGAAAATTGCGTGTTTATATATATATATTTACATTACATTTACATTTAGTTATTTAGCAGACGCTTTTATCCAAAGCGACTTACAAATGAGGATAAGGTATGATAGGTAAGACTCAATCTTACCTATCAGACTCATCTGATAGGTAAGACTCAAACCACTGGCGTGCGGTTCCTGAGATGGAAGTGAAAGATGGAAGACAGAAGTGAAACAAGTAGTAGGAAAAAGGATGAATCAAAAGCAATACTTATATCCCTTGCCGGTGTCCCTGCCCGGTGGAGTCGCACGGTAGAGACGAGGAGGGCTTAAAAGGAGGGCTGCCACGGTATACTAACCTTTTTTATACCCGTCGGACAAAACGGAAATTGAATTCAGCTGAACACACATATATATATATATATATATATGCACACATCAGAGGTATCAGAATATTATAAGACTATATAGAATATATAGTATTATAATATTATAAAATGTACTTTATTTTTGTTTATGCATAAATCTCATTTGTCCAAAATCTCACTCCACATCTTTCAGACACCAGATTTGTTCTGATTGGCTCTGATTGGACAGCTGATGTTCTGAGAGCGTTGATATTTCATATGTTTGTGATTCGGTTTCTGTTGGAACTATTTTGGTTGCCAAAGCAAAAATAAACATAGGTGTCCATAAAGTGTCTTAATATTTAGTTGATTTACCGAGTGTGTAGTTTGTCCTTACAGGATAAAAGTGTCATAAATGTGTGTTGTTTTTTTCCCAAGGTGCCGCATTCTGAGAGAGCTGCAACGTGGAGAGAAAAGCCTCTGTGAAAACACTGTGAGCAAAAGTTTACATGCCCATCAAAACCAAGCTGACGTCCAAGAGGAGAAGCGAGAGAGTCGATCCACCAGAGCTCGCAGAAGCATAGACGACAGCACGCTGAAGAGCCGCTCCAAACGCGAAAGCAGGAGGCAGCGGGAACTCCAGCAAGCCACGTTCAGTCTAGAGCTGCTCAAAGTCCGGTCCAGTTCAGTGGACGACGCGCTTCCCGCTCAGACCGCGCTCTCCAAACATCAACCTCCGGACAGTCGAGAAAGCTTCGAGCTCCTCATCCTTCCCGACGAGGAACCGGCGACGTCCCAATCCGAATCCGAGCCAACGGAGGAGAACCGGAGCAGTCCGGCGTCCTTCAAACCTCACTTCTACATCGCAGACGAGGACGGCAGCCCGCTCAAGCAGACCCAGGAGAAGAAGGAGTCTGTGGTGGTCATAATCAGCATGCAGGAGAACCCAGTCGAGCACAGCAGCCTGGAAGCTCTGCAGAAACTCCAGCCCATGGATGCTCAGGAGGTTTGTGGAGACACCGAGGACAGAGCGAATGGATTGTCGTCCTCAGATCATTCAGATGACCATGAACCTCAAACCCCTTCTTCCAAACCCCTCCAGCTGGACTTGAGGGACTCAGAGGCCAAGAAGGAGGTTCAGAAGAAGTTTGTTTCTCAAAGCATCAGCATCAGTATGAAGGAGAAAGCCTTCTGTCCCAAACGCAGCCGACTGACCTTCTCCAAGTGAGTTTACATCCACCTGACCTGCCAGATCTTCCTGCGGGAGCAAACATCTCATGCAATGACATGCAGAGAGTTTTATGTGTTTTTTTTTTGTGTTTTTCAGGTCTGACAAAGACCTGGTGAATCAGGAGCGATCTCTGGAGATCCAAAGAGAGGCGGGATTCAGATCGTTAAAAACCAGAGAGGTGAGAAACTTTATCTGTTCAGAATTTTTAACTGCAGAAGCATTTCTTCTTCTTCTTTTTTTAAAGCAATAAGCCTCGTGAAGCCGTGGTTTACAGTGAATTTATAACAGCTAAGGGGCGTTGTTAGGTACGACGTGAAGCGGAGTTAAACCCCCTTAGCCGTTGTAAATTCACTGTAAACCACGGCTTCACGAGGCTTATTGCTTTTATAAAACGGTTATTCCATATACGTAGTAAGGTTTCACAAAATAAAACAGAGCAAATAAAGTGTAATGATATTAATAAAAACAGTATTCTTCCACCAAACAATGTAGTTCCTCAGAATCAGTTGTGGTTGCTACAAAGTGTAAACACACAAACGTAAACAAAGGTGTATGTTACTTTGTAGAGTCATTTACAACAGCTTCGAACGCGGCTCAGCCAATCAGAATCAAGCACCGGAACTCTCCGTTTTATAAAAGTGATTTTGAAATATTTCTTTCAAATGTATATTATTTATTTCATTGTATTATTTCAAAAAAGTTTTTAGTATAAAAACAATATTTTTAATACTTTAATTATTGTAATTAATTTTACTTAATTTTTACTATATTATAATTCTTTATTTGTTACATTTGAATATTTATATTTTTAGTAATATATAATCTATATATTACTGTATATCTAAATATCATATGTATTATTTTAAAAACATTATATTGTATCGTTATATCAGTTATATTTTAATAACTATATTACTATAGTTTTATTTTTATTTGTATTACATTTTAATATTTTATATGAACTTTTTTATATGTTATCTATATTACTGTATATCTAAATTATATGTATTTAAAAAAATTCTATTGTATAGTTATATCATTATTATAGTTATATTTTAATAACTATAATACTATAATTTTATTTTTATTTGTATTACATTTCAATATTTTATATGAACTTTTTTGTTATCTACAGTATATTACTGTATATCTAAAAAAAAATTTTTTTTATTTTTTTTAAAAGTTTAGTATAAAACAGTATTTTTAATACTTTAGTTATTGTAATTAATTTTACTTAATTTTTACTATAATATATATTTTTTATTTGTTACATTTGAATATTTATATTTTTAGTAATATATAATCTATATATTACTGTATATCTAAATATCATATGTATTATTTAAAAAAATTATATGGTATAGTTATATCGTTATTATAGTTATATTTTAATAACTATATTACTATAGTTTTAGTTTTATTTGTATTACATTTTAATATTTTATATGAACTTTTTATATGTTATCTATATTACTGTATATCTAAAAAATTATATGTATTATTTAAAAAAAAGTTTAGTATAAAGCAGTATTTTTTTAATACTTTAAATTAGTTATTTTAGTACATCAAGTTAAAGAAATTTTGCCTTGGCAACTAACTGAAATTAAAAGTTTACGTTTATGTATTTTTTCTTTTATTTATTTATACATTCCTTTATTTCCACTTTTATTTATTTTCACATTGATGTATTTATTTACATATTTATTTCCACATTTATTTATTTCTACATTTCTTTGTCCGTAGGGTAATGAGGAGGGCGTGTTTTACCTCAGGAATAGCAATCGAGCCAGAGTAGGCGAGGGGTAAGCTTTGAGGCCACGGTGACAAACGGCAGAAATGAAAGCATATCTAAAGTAAAAGACTAAAATAACAGCGAGTGGAAGCACTGTCAAGCAATACGCACATGTCTGTATACTCTGTGCAGTGAAGCCTCTAGCGCACACACCTGCCAAATGCGGGAAAAAGCCAAGCTCAGATTTAAAAATAGAGAGTGCGTTTTTAATACTCGCGTGACCAGCGCAAATGCGTACAGTATGATGTCAGTAGGCTATAATCGATCATGGTCTATTATTGCATCAATGCAGAATCGTCCACGTCCGCATCACGATGCATCGATGCAACGATTAATTTCCACTGTTCTTGGCCAGAATAGGCTTTAATGCAAAACACCTGTTGCATGAAGCTTTAACTAGTTTCAGAGTAGGTTTAGTTATTAGTTATTATTAGTAATTATGGCAGGGATGGCATTCCATATTTCATAACCAAATCTGACATCTTTTCTAGATAGGACTAATCAAATAGAAGACTAATAAAGCTGACTGGATGAAGCTGCCGTGTCTCGATTAACCAGAATCTGAAGACTGTCTTTTCAAGTTTTTCGGGTGTCTGGTCTTGAACGCGAGGCTTCTCTAAACTGGTCATTTTCTGAGCTGCAGCCGTTGATGAATATCGAGTTTGCAAGTCAAGATGCATGCGACTGCCATTAACATGGATTTCTCCATTACTCACTCATTCTCTTATCTTAAATACTCTCTCTTTCTCTCATACTTTCTCTCATTCACTTGGGTTTGGTGTCGTTAAGTTGTCTAGTTGTTAATTCTTCAAACAGCTTTACGTGAAACGCTGAAACCAGAATGAATCTGATAGCTATTTAATTTGGTCTGAAGTTCACAAAACATTACATACGATCTGATTCTGGATTTGTTTCCCAGAAAGAGCAGAAGAGGATCCAGAAGACCATGTCGTCAGGTGACCTTGGGAAAATGGATTCGCTCAGGAAGTCGATCTCGCAAACCGATGGCAGGTCAGATGGGATCAAAACTCTATTTTAGGACTGCACAGTAAATAGAAATAAAATCGATATTGGGCAGTTGTCATATCGCGCAGTCAGGCTGCGATGTTAAAAAATGTTTGTTTGAGAATAAAGAAATTAAAACAAAATGAGTAGTATTGTAATTTTACAGTAAAATAATTAATTTATTTAATTATAATTTTAAAAAAAATTCAATATTTTATTTTACAGTACAATAGTATTATTACAATATATTTCTTAATTAGTTTAATATATTTAATAATAATTACAATAAGATTTTTAATAAAAACTTTGAACCCCCAAATTTTAGAAGTTTTTTAAATTAAAAACTTTAAAGAAAAAAGTCATTTTTCTTTTATTTCTTTTTTTTTTCAATAATTATTCTAGAATGATTACATCTTTCCAAATAGAGCATCTGGTGAAACTTCCTGATTTAAAAAAAAAAAATAAAAATTTTCCCGCAATATATCGCAGAAAAACAAAAATATCGCAATGTCACATTTTTCCATAATCGTGCAGCCGTACTCTATTTGCTTTTATTATTCATGTTCCTGGTCTTTTTTTGTAAATAATTCATTAGTGCATGAAAATTGGGTCTTTCATCCAAACGAGGTTTCCCAACAGGGTCAGAGGCAAAATGCGATTCTGGAGTAAGAGCAAACGTGACGATAAAAAGATGTCCACCAGGGGGCGCTCCGCAGATTCAGAGCTCACCGGTGTGTGATTTTTCACTCACTTATTTCTCATCTCTACATGAGCCTTTTCTAATAAGGTTTCTGTCTCGCAGACTCTCCTCTAGGAAGCCCTGAGCAGGCCGGACTGTCCGAACGCGGACGCGACAGCAAGGAGAACCGCGAGCCCATGATGAGCATGATGTCGATGAAGAGGAGACGCAGTGTGAAGATCAGTAGCGTGTCGCTAGAATCCTCCGCCTGGCAGAACGACTCGCTGCACATCCTGACTAGCACCGCTGACTATCGCAGCATGAGCGACTTCCTCATGAAGAAGGTCTGTGCTTTCATTCTGCTGTTTAACTTATTGCATCACCAAAGCGGGGTTATTATCATTAACTAAAACTAAAACCATTTTTTGTTGCTTGAAGTAAAATAAATGTTAACTGAAGTCAATATTAAAAAAAAAAACGTAAACTTTTAATTTCAGTTAGTTGCCAAGGCAAAATTTCTCATTTTCATTTAGTTAAGTTTAACTTAATGTACTAAAATAACTAAAACTGAAATAAAAATGAATAAAAAACCTATATATACATCTTTAATAGATAACTAATACAATTGACAAAAATGCATGACTTAGAATTACTAAAACGGTAAATAAAATTAAAATGAAAACAGAATATAAAAAAATTATACTTTGATTGGATCTCATTCATGAAACTCAAGCACAATGAATATGTGTAAATTATTCATAAAACCATTTTAGTGTAGCTAAAAATCTTTTATTTGACAGTTTACGAAAGAATATTTTTGCACAGAAGTTTACATTAGAATGTTTTTGTGCGACTAGAATTGTCATTATCACTTACTTAAGAATAGTTACACGAATGAATTTGTGTAAATTGTTCGTAAAAAACATTCTTGGGTAAATTAGTTTACATATGAATATTTTATGTGACAGTTTACGAAAGAATAGTTTTATGCAACAATTTACGTTAGAATGTTTTTATGCAACTGTGGAATTTTCACTATAATTTACTAAAGAATAATTTTACGAATTAATATCTGAGTAACTTGTTTGAAAAACCATTTTTGCCCAAACTCTTGAATTGTTCGCATTAATGTTTTTGTGAAAATGTGAAATTGTCACTATAATTTACTTAAGATTAATTTTACTAATGATTTCTGTGTAAATTGTTTGTTAAACGATTCTTGTGTGAACCAATGCATTCAGTGCACATGAAAAGGAATATGTGACAGTTTTACGAAAGAATAGTTTTACGCAACAGTCTACGTTTGAATGTCACTAGAATTGTCACTAGAATTTACTTATGAATAGTTTTACTAATGAATTTGTGTAAATTGTTCGTAAAACCATTTTTGCGTAAACTGTCGCATTCAGTTCACATAGGAATGGTTTTTGTGACAATTTACGAAGGAATCGTTTTTTTCGCAACAATTTACATTAGAATGTTTTTGTGCCACTGTAGAATTGTCACTATAATTTACATAAGAATAGTTTTAGTGCTGAATTTCTGCGTAAATTGTTTGATAAACCGTTCTTGCATAAACTGTCAAATTCAGTTTAAACATGAATGATTTTGTGACAATTTACGAAAGAATAGTTTTACGCAACAGTCTACGTTTGAAAGTAAATTCTAGTGACAATTCTAGTTTTACTAACGAATTTGTGTAAATTGTTTGTAAAACCATTTTTGCGTAAACTGTCGCATTCAGTTCACATATGAATGATTTTATGTGACAATTTACGAAAGAATAGTTTTATGCAACAATTAAAGTTAGAATGTTTTTGTGCAACTGTAGAATTGTCACAATTTACATAAGAATAGTTTTACTATTGATTTCACTGTCAATTGTTCGTAAAACCATTCTCACGTAAACTGTCGCATTTAGTTTAAACATTAATAGTTTTATGACACTTTACGAAAATTTTTTTTTACTTAATAATTGACATAAGAACGGTTGTGTATGACCGTAGAAATGTCACCATATAATTTAAGATTAGCTTTATATGAATGAATACTTGTAAAAATTGTTCGTAAAACCGTTCTTGTGTATAAACTCGAGAATAGTTTACGAAATTATTTTTGCATTGTTTTACCATTTACCTTAGAATGTTTCGTGCAGCTATAAAATTCATAGAAATTGTTAGTTTTATGAATGAATTTCTGTATAAATTGATAGTAATATGGTTTTATGCGACAATTTATGCATCAAGAATGCTATAATGTGACCGTTTATGTAAAAATTATGAAATTTGTAATTATGTAAAATGTAAGAATATTTGTACAAACAAATATTTCTACAAATTGTTCATAAAACCATTCTTGTGCAACCTGTTACATGCAGTTTACATAAGAATGGTTTTGTATGACTAGAATTTTTGCCATAATTTACATAAGAATAGTTTTATATCTGTGCAAATTATTTGCTAAAAATTTCTTGCATAAATTGTATGCATAAGAAAGGTTTTACACAATTTATATAAAAATTGTCACAACAATTCAGTTGTTACAAAACCATTACGTAAGTATGATTTTAGAAGGATTTACGGAGAAATTCGTTCAGCAAAATTCTGCTAAATTAATCACACAGTAAAATGTGTTATTTGAAGTTGGAAGAAGTTGCCAAAATATTAAATATCTCTAATCGGACATTTCATAGATCAGCGATCTAGAAGCTGAAGACAGTCAGAAGGACACACCGGTGGATGTGGTCTTCAAGAAGGCCCTGAAAGAGTTTCGCCTCAACATCTTCAACTCATACTCTACTGCTCTGGCCGTGAGTTTCTGAAATCCAACATTTTGCTGTGACTTTAAAGCAACCCGGAAAACAACTTCTCACTTCCAGAATCTCGCCCTGAATGTGTCTCACCCTCAGATGGATGATGGCAGGAGCATTCGTTATAAAGATCTCTACGCTCTGTTCGAACACATCTTAGAGAAGAACATGCGTCTGGAGCAGAGAGACTGGAGCGAGTCGCCGGTTAAAGTCTGGGTCAACACGTTTAAAGTCTTCCTCGATGAGTTCATGACCGAATACAAGCCAGTGGATGGAACCATCAGTAAGGTAAAGCGTCTCTCTGAGTCCACAAACACGTATTGTCCTCCAAAACTCTTCTGAGACTTTGTGTTTGTTTTTCAGGCTCCTAAACCTGAGAGGAAGAAGAGGAGGAAAAAGGAATCGGACACCGTCAGTCCTTGTTTTAAACTCCCTTTAGATCATTAGTCTTGTGAAATGGGCTTGTGTAACAGTTAGCAATAAAATGGCAAAAACAACAAAAAATTCTAATACTTTCAAATTAAAATGAAAGCTGAAAATGTAAAAATAAAAACTAATTCTACTTTGATTGGACCTCATTCATGAAACTCAATGAGTAAATTATTCGTAAAACCATTCTTGCATAATTGTCACATTTAGTGTAGCTAAAAATCTTTTATGTGACAGTTTACGAAATAATATTTTTACACAGAAGTTTACATTAGAATGTTTTTGTGCGACTAGAATTGTCACTATAATTTACTTAAGAATAGTTACACGAATTCATTTGTGTAAATTGTTCGTAAAAAACATTTTTGGGTAATTTGTCGCATTCAGTGTAGGTAAGTGTTTTTTATGTGAAAATGTACAAAAGAATAGTTTTATGTGGCAATTTACGTTGCAATGTTTTTGTGCGACTGTAGAATTGTCACTATAATTAAGAAGTTTTATGAATTAATTTCTATGTGAATTGTTGACGAAAAGCATTCTTTCGTAAACTTTCTGTCATAATCATTTTACATATGAATGGTTTTATGCAAAAATTAACGAAAGAATAGTTTTACGCAACGATTTATGTTAGAATGTTTCGTTAGAATGTTTTTGTGTAACTGTAGAATTTTCACTATAATTTACTTGAGTAATCCTGCAAATGAATAAATTGTTTGTGAAAATCATACTTGCGTAAACTGTCAAATTAAGTTTACATATGGTGTTTTGTGACCGCGTACGAAAGAAGTTTTACGCAACAATTTACATTAGAATGTTTTTGTGCGACTGTAGAATTGTCACTATAATTAAGAAGTTATGAATTCATTTCTATGTGAATTGTTGACAAGAAACATTCTTTCGTAAACTTTCTGTCAATCATTTTACATATGAATGGTTTTATGCAAAAATTTACAAAATAATAATTTTATGCAACAATTTACGTTAAAATATTTTTGTGCAACTGTAGAGTTGTCACTATAATTAAGAATATTTTTACGAATGATTTTCTGTGTAAGTTGTTCATAAAAACCATTCTTGCATAAACGGTTGCATTCAGTTTACATGAAGGCTTTATGTTACAATTTACGAAAGAATAGTTTTATGCAACAATTTATGTTAGATTGTTTCGTTAGAATGTTTTTGTGCAACTGTAGAATTTGTCAAATTCAGTTTACATATGGTGTTTTGTGACAGCGTACGAAATAATAATTTTACGCAACAATTTACATTAGAATGTTTTTGTGCGACTGTAGAATTGTCACTATAATTTACATAAGAATACATTTACGAATGAATATCGGTGTAAATTGTAAAACCATTCGTGAGTAAACTTCATAATAGGCTTTATGAATTCTTGGTAACATCTTCAGTGCTCTGCTGCCCTCTGCAGGTGGAAGAGCACATGGGTCACATCTTTAAATCCACTCAGTACAGCATCCCGACATACTGCGAGTTCTGTTCGTCACTCATCTGGATGATGGACAAAGCGTGTGTCTGCAAACGTGAGTCCTGTTTAATCATTTTCAGTCTGGGAAATGTTTCACTCAACGTTATAGAGGGACTCAAGCGAGTGTATTTTCATGCCTGTAAAATAACATTTAAATAAACGAAAACTTAATAAAAAAAATATACACCCATTGACAGTTTTAATTAATTAAAAACTTTACCTAAATTAAAATGAAAACACAAAATATAAAAAAATTTAATTCAATTCTAAATATTAACCAATCTGTATCAATGATAGTAAGTAACAAAGTTTTGACACAGTTCAGTCTTCATAGTCTGCAGTCTCTCTCTCAGTTTCTCTTTTCCCGTATTTTGATCTGAGTCACTAAGTGTCTGTCTGCTAGTCTTGAGAGCAGCATAATCAGATTTTTTTTCCTGTAAATTCATCCGATTTCATCTGGACATGATCGATGATATCCTCTCAGTCTCATTTTCCTGGTGATGTGAGCAGGAAACGTGATGCTGGTGCTCAGATCCGCCGTTAACTGTGTGCTTGTTGTTTCTGGTTTTCTTCAGTCTGTCGCTATGCGTGTCACAGGAAGTGCTGTCTGAGGATGACCACCACATGCAGTAAGAAGGTAAGAACGCCTTAAAGTAGTGCTTGACCGACAGATATGTCATCCTTCTGATAGCCTGCGGTCTAGATATTGGATGTGACTCATCTTTGAAACACAGAATCTTTGTGCCTCAAACCTTCATTAAAGTAAAACGTTCATCAAGACAATCTCTGATGTTGGCCTGAGTAAGCCTGTAGTACTTTTAAAAGTTTGAAGTAGTTTTAAACCTTGAATTTGAATGGTTTTGAAGGTGGTACATTCCGTCTATCAGATAGAAAGACAGACATACTGGTTACTAGGCGTTGCTATGCTGTTTCTGAGGTTGCTATGGTATTTGAGGTGATTGCTACAAGGGTGTTGCTATGCAGTTGTGATGGTGTTCTGGATGGTTGGTATGTAGTTGTTCTGGGTCGTTGCTATGGTGTTGCTATGCAGTTACTAGGGTATTTGGAGTGATTGCTACTAGGGTGTTGCTAGGATATTCTGGGTGGTTGATAGGATGTTGCTATGCATTTGCTAGGTGTTCTGGATGGTTGATATGGAGTTTTCAAGTGTTCTGGGTCATTGCTAAGGTGTTCTGATTGTTGCTAGGCTATTTGGAGTGGTTGCTAGGGTGTTGCTATGCAGTTACTAGGCTATTTGGAGTGATTGCTAATAGGGTGTTTCTATGAAGTTGCTAGGGTGTTCTGTATGGTTGGTATGCAGTTGTTCAGGTGTTCTGGGTCATTGCTAGTGTGCCGTTATGCCGTTATTAAGGTGCTCTGGGTGGTTGTTAGGCAGTTGCTAGGATATTTTGGGTGGTGTCTAGGATGTTCCTATGCAGTTGCGAGGGTATTTGGAGTGGTTGCTACTAGGGTGTTGCTATGTAGTTGCTAGGGTGTTCTGGATGGTTGCTAGGGCATTTGGAGTGTTTGCTACCAGGGTGTTGCTATGTAGTTGCTAGGGTGTTCTGGATGGTTGGTATGCAGTCGTTCAGGTGTTCTGAGTGGTTGCTATGCAGTTGCTAGGGTATTCTGGGTGGTTGCTAGGGCTTTGCTATGTAGTTGCTAGGGTATTCGGAGTGGTTACTACCAGGGTTTTGCTATGTAGTTGCTAGGGTGTTCTGGATGGTTGTTATGCAGTCGTTCATGTGTTCTGGGTGGTTGCTATGCAGTTGCTAGGGTATTCTGGGTGGTTGCTAGGGCTTTGCTATGTAGTTGCTAGGGTATTCTGGATGGTTGTTATTCAGTCGTTCAGGTGTTCTGGGTGGTTGCTATGGTGTTCTGGATGGTTGGTATGCAGTCGTTCAGGTGTTCTGGGTGGTTGCTTGGGTGTTACTATGCAATTGCTAGGGTATTCTGGGTGGTTGCTATGCAGTTGCTAGGGTGTTCTGGGTGGTTGCTAGGCAGTTGCTAGGGTGTTCTAGATGGTTGGTATGCAGTCGTTCAGGTGTTACTATGCAATTGCTAGGGTATTCTGGGTGGTTGCTAGGGTGTTGCTAGGCAGTTGCTAGGGTGTTCTGGGTGGTTGCTAGGGTGTCTAATAGGGTGTTAAACTTAAACATGTCTCAGAAAGATCATTTATCATAGGAGAGAGAATATTCAGTGCCGTCACCAGTTGTATGTGAATCATCTTTGTGCTTCAAACTTCATTACAGTCATACTTTTCATGTGATTCATTTGTGTGTGTGTGTGTGTGCGCTCAGTTTGACCCCGAGCTGTCTTCACGGCAGTTTGGCGTTGAGTTGTCTCGTTTAACGAGCGATGAGAGAGCCGTCCCGCTGGTGGTGGAGAAGCTGATCAACTACATCGAGATGCATGGCCTCTACACCGAGGGCATCTACAGGAAGTCTGGATCCACCAATAAAATCAAAGAACTCAAGCAGGGGCTGGACACCGGTGAGCTACACACCAATGACATCTTACAGTAACATTTAGTCAAGTAGAAACCTTCATGAACAGCACCGCATGTTTGCCTTCATTGCAGATGTGAACAGTGTGAATTTAGACGACTACAACATCCATGTGATCGCCAGTGTGCTGAAACAGTGGCTGCGTGACCTTCCCAACCCCCTCATGACCTTTGAATTTTATGAGGAGTTCCTCAGGGCTATGGGTATGAGCACATATCGGATTTACGAAACGTTCTTAAAAATACAATTCTTCTTAACTGCTGTTTTCTTATTTTCATGCATTGTGTGTTCCCAAAAATACTTCTTAGGAATGTTCTTGTTTTTTCTTAAAAATCATCCTAAATTACTTGTTGAAGTTGGGATAATCCCCAACTTGTCTTAAATCCCTATTGGTAAGATGTTTATTGAATTTATTGGGTTATTTCAAATATTAAGCTTTACAACATAACACTAGCTACATATAATAAACCTAAAGTGACACCAGTTATCGATAAGGTTACAATTATGTGGTCATGCATTTGCATTTGGTCATGATTATGCACGACTAGACTTTTTTTCTGAATTCAAAATTTAGTAACAAACTACAAAAATGAGCCAAATATTGACCTTGTTTTTTTTTTTGTAAATACAACCATTTTTGGCTAAATCTTTAATTACTATTTAAAATACATTAAAAATATATATATAAATAAAATAAAAAATGCTGAACTCCCGTCAAGCAAGTCTCTGCAATAATAGTGTGCACATATTATGATTATTACATTAATATGCATTGAGTTGATCAGCAAGTCTTCTGCAAAAACCAACATACAATCGTATAGGACATTTTCTTCTTAGGAAAAATATAAGATGTTTTTAAGAAAACATTTGAGAACTTAATTTCTTAGAATAATATATCTAAAGAAATTTCTTAACTTCTTTCTTAAAGGGACAGTTCACCCAAAAATGTTAATTCGGTCATCATTTACTCACCCTCATGTTGTTCCAAACCTGTATGAATGTCTTTCTTCTGTTGAACACAAAAGAAGATATTTTGAAGAATGTGGGTAACCAATCAGTTGACGGTAGCCATTGACTCCCATGGTACAGAAAAAAATATTATGGTAGTCAATGGCTACCGTCACCTATCCCTTTAAGTCGATTGTCGTGAATCCTGTTCTCTCACTGTTTTCAGCAAAACACTCATATTTGAGCTGATTTACGTGGATATAATGTGTGTGTGTTGTCACTTTGGCTGGTGTAGGTCTGCAGGATAAGCGTGAGGTGGTTCAGGGGGTTTATTCGGTCATCGATCAGCTCAGCCGAACTCACCTGAGCACACTGGAGAGACTCATATTCCACCTGGTCCGGTGAGACGATAGCTGGATGGTTTTACCCAGTGCCTGTAGATACAGCAGGATGGTCAAGTTATGTTTCATGTCTTATGTTGGTTTGTTTCAGGATCTCATTCCAGGAGGAGACGAATCGCATGTCTGCCAACGCGGTGGCCATCGTGTTTGCACCCTGCATACTGCGCTGTCCCGACACCACCGACCCGTTACAGAGCGTCCGGGACATCAGCAAGACCACTGCGTAAGACTCGCTATATGCTACGTTCAGAACACAATACCAGTGTACTGCATAATATGAAAGCTCATTTCTGCCAAGCAATAAAAATATATATAAAAAAAGATAATTGAAACTTTATATCTCACAATTCAGATTTTTTTCCTCGCAATTCTGAATTTAAGTTAGAATTCTGAGAAGAAAAGTAAGAATTGTGAGAGGAAAAAGTAGCAATTACTACTTTATTTTTTTATTCCATGCCAGAAACAAAAAAAAAAAGTCAGAATTGCAAAATGTAAAATCACAATTATGAGTTCATATATTTCAGTTGCAAGATACAAACTGTAAGAGATTGTGAGAAAAAAATTTGCAATTACCTTTTTTATATTTCTATTCCTTGGCAGAAATAATCTTCCATAACATACTGTATACTGCCTTACATTTTATGTTTTTGTAAACCAAATGTATAGCTGGACGGCATACTGTTTATTTAGCACGTTCAACACGATTTATAATATGTGTGTTTAAACATTCCCTTCTCAGGTGTGTGGAGCTGATCATCTGCGAGCAGATGAGGAAATATAAAGCCCGTCTGAAGGACATCAACACGCTGGAGTTTGCCGAAAGCAAAGCCAAGAGTCGGCTGACGCACATCCGGCGCTCGATGGTGAGTGAAACGACCCCCCAGAGCCCCAGACCGACCCAGCACCTGCACCCTGATGCCCTTCCCATTTAAACCCAGTCCCCATTGTGAAACCTCACTTTACATTAATGTGGCCCATGAAATTTAGATTCACAAATCCCTCGTTCCCCATGTAATGAGAACTATTGAATATTTAGCTAAAAGATGATCTAATTTAATGATTTTGTCACATTTGATAGCTTTATGTGTGTGTGTGTGTGTGTGTGTGTGTGTATATATAAAATTATATTGTCTATTTTTTATTTAATGTTACACTGATAGCTTACTCTAGGCTATAAATCTAAAATTTATATAAATGCATCCATATATAATTTATAATGTTAATTTATAATTACTGACTATTTTTCGTTGAATGTTACACTGATAGCTTAGTTTATGCTTTAAATATCAATTTTATATAATTTTAATATTTATACTTAAAATTAATAAAATAGACAAATATAAAATGTAAAAAATATATACATAATTTGTTACATTGATAGATTAATTTTGATTTTTTTTCAACTATTCACATTTGATAGCTTAATATAGGCTTAATTACTTAAAACGTTTTTTTTATTTATTTTATATTTATTTTTAATGTTTATTTTATATATACATATTTATATTTATATAATTAAACATTTTATATATTTTTACAATTGTATAATTATTAACAATTATAATAATTATTATTATTTACTATTTGTGTTGTGTGTAATGTTAATTATAATGTTTACATTGAATTAAATTACAATGCTTTTCACTTCGATACTCAAGCTTTAGTTTCTACGAATTGTGAACTCAACCTTTTGACATCTGAAAACTGATATTTCATCCATTTAATTTATTATTATTTGTTAGTATACTTAAAATTCTATATATTCCAAATTTGTAGTTTAGAATTTTTTAATAATTCACATTTAATAGCTTCATTTTGGCTATAAATATAAATTGTATATATATAAATTTATAGTTATATAAACATAAAATTAATAAAATAAGACAAATATCAAATTTTTAAAATATATACATAAAATTTATGTTACATTGATAGATTTGATTTTTTTTTTCAACTATTCACATTTGATAGCTTAATATAGGCTTAATTAATTACTTATTTTATATTTATTTTTGTTTATTGCTAGAATCAAAATGGACAAATCAGTGTTTTAAATTGTATTCAGTCATGTCCCAAATTCTGAGATACAGGGTTGCAAAAATTTGCAAACTACACATAAAATAAATTTAAAAAATGGCTAATACAAGTTTGACCTTCTCAGCTTTTTTAAGCCTCATTCATGGAAAGTGTCGCACATGTTTTCAGACAGACATTCCTCTAATCCTGTTTTCTTCCCTTCACTCCTCTCCTCATCCAGAAACCAGTACTAATTGCAGTTAGGTTTATTGGCATTACCAGAACTGCCACCGCGGTATGTATCCACGCCGAAACATCGTCGTGTCAGTGTAGCGTCGTTAGCTGCCATCCGTGGTTTGATGACGTGTTCATTTGCGCCTGTTGAAGACGTTCAAGCTAATTACCAAATGCTGTCGTGTGATTGGTTGTGAGGAGCGACCAGATGTCAAGTCCTGTTTGTTTACCGCTTGTCTTGTTTTCCCGGCGCATGCGGCGTGCTGCTGTATTACTAACACCTCCTCTTCTTTTATTTCTCCTGCATTTGCGTTATTTCACAGCCAAACGCAGCTAAAAAGGTAAAGCTCAGTGACTGTGTGTGTCTCGCGCGTCGCAGTGCTGTCTGTCAGTCGTGCTAGACTTTGTGTTTTATTCATTCACATGCAATTATACGCATTTTATATAAATCTGACATTTTATATTAACCAGTACATTTATGCACAAATCAGTGTGTGTGTTACTGATAGCTTAATTTTGGCTAAATCTGTAATCTTATAGCAACTTATAACAATTTGATTAAATGTAACTTTTAAACATTTAAATCATAATTTTATTTTAAATGTAATTTAACTGTTAATAATAATTCCAAAATACCTACACTGCTTTTCACTTAGATATGAAAGCTTCGGTTTCTATTCCACGAATTATAAAGCATAAACTTTTAATAAAAATGTATCAATTTTTTCATTTATTTTTGTTTATTTAATGTTACATTGACAGCTTCATTTATGCTATATCTGTAATGTTTTTTTTTACTATTCACATTTGATAGTTTAATTTAGACTATAAATATAAATTTTATATGAACATAGATATTTATATATAAATAAATATATATTTGTTTTTTATTTTATGATTGTCTATTTATTTCTGTTTATTTAATGTTACATTGACAGCTTTAATTTGATAGCTAAATTTGTAATTGTTATGATTTTTTTGGTAAGCATTCACATTTAATAGTGTAATTTAGGCTATAATTATAAATTTTATATATACATATTTATATTTATATAATTAAACATTTTATATATATTTTAAATTGTATAATAGTAACTATAATAATAATAATAATAATGATTTACAATTTGTTTTGTGTGTAATGTTTATTATAATGTTTACATTAAATTTATTTAAATTTAAATAGTAAATAGTAATTCCAAATTACGTACAATGCTTTCATTTCGATACTCAAGCTTTAGTTTCTACGAATTGTGAACTCAACCTTTTGACATCTGAAAACTGATATTTCATCCATTTAATTTGTTTTTAAAAACAGCCACCCTAGGACTTCATATCCTATTTTTAATTCAAAACACTTTGGAATAATTAGTTCTTATGCTCCGGTCTGCTGTTTTCGTCAGGGGCGTTTACGCAAAAGTGGGCGCCACACGCCCTCACCGCCCTTAAGCCCTGGAGCAGCAGAGGGGGCGGAGCCGGGCGAGGAGGGGGCGGAGCCTGCGCTGAGTGAGCAGCAGCAAGCAGCCATGCAGCAGGAGGAGAAAGTGTTGTCTCAGCAGATAGAAAACCTGCAGAAAGAGAAGTTAGTAAAGACCTTTTGAGCCATGATTATTGTTTATTTCCTTGATTTCTTACTGTCGTTATCGCTTCACTTTAGGGAAGAACTGACCTATGAGATGCTGGCTTTGGAGCCCAGAGCGTCTGATGACGAGATGCTGGAGTCGGAAGCATCTATCGGAACAGCAGACAGCTCAGAAAACCTCATGGAGTCGGAAGGCGCCGCGTCCGATCAATGGGGTGACGCTAGTTTGCTTGTTTGCTACAAGTAGTTTTAAAGAGATAATTCGCCTGGAAATGAAAATCCTCGTCCCTCATGTCATTCCACACCCATAAGACTTTGGTTAATCTTCAAATTAAGACATTTTTATGAAACCTGAGAGGTTTCTGTTCCTCCATCCAAAGTCCAGAAAGGTAAAAAAAAAAGGAATTTTAAAAGGTGCCATAGAATGGAAAACTGTATTTACCTTGGCATAGTTGAATAATAACAGATCTGTGCATGGAAATGACATACCGTGAGCCTCAAACACCATTGTTTCCTCCTTCTTATGTAAATCTCGTGCATGCAAAAGACCAGTGAAAAACAGGCGAATCAGAACATAACACCGACTGTGACGTTGTAACACATATACCTTTGTCTTTTGTGCAAATGCTACACGAAATGAGGGACCAAACAGACCAATCCTACTCATGAGTCAGGTGTATTAAATATAATTACCAAGCACATACAAATTCAATATGACACACAATTGTGAGTTCAACAGTTAGAACCAGAGCATAAAACCAGTCCAGTATCCCAAAACAGAGCCCCTAGCTTGTAGTCACTTAGACCCATATACTTTGCTCAGTCTTTGTGGTACTAGGGTTGTAAATGGACATGTAAAACCGTTTCTGGAGATTTTGTGCCCTTAACTAAACCACGTACCTTCTATGTAGGTATCAGAGAACAATTTAAAATATTGTATCAATGCATTCTATGGCACCTTTAAAACGAATTCATATGAATCAAGTGGTTTAAAACAAGTCTTGTGAGGAGATTCTATCACTTTTCCTCCTTTTAAAGTCCAAGTAACCAAAACTTAGAACATTCAAAAAGGTCATAAAGGTATCGTAAAACAAATTCATATGAATCAAGTGGTTTAAAACAAGTCTTGTGAAGAGATTTGATCACTTTACAGACCTTAGTCAGGTAAGCTGTATTGACTTTAGGATGAAAATGAGGATGTGAGGGATAAATTTGCAATTTACTCACTGTGTAAAGCTCCTACATTGTCATTTTCACAACTTTCAAAACGGTTTTATTTAGAGCTTTTAGTCCAGACTTGCGATAAACCTCTCTATTCATATGGATCCGTTTGGATGACGGCTTTATGAACTTCTGAATTTTGGTTACCCAGACTTTCAATGGAGGGACAGAAACCTCTCAGGTTTCATTACAAATATCTTCATTTGTGTTTCGACGAACCAAAGTCTTATGGGTTTGGAACAACATGAGTGTGAGCAAATGACGACACGATTTTCATTCGTACGTGAACTAACCCTTTAAGCATCGCACATGATTTGAAGTGTCAAATGTCTCCTCTGTAGACAAAAGCCCCGGCGCCGTGTCGGCAGCACGCTGGAGGAAGTCCGAGTCCAAAAGCAGACGCGGTTTACAGCGTCAGCCTGAATCTCTGGACTCAGTGGACTCGGCCGTAGCCTCGCTGTCCTCGGTGTCGTCCACGCCTCACTATCGGGTTCGTTCGTCCTCTTCCGGGCCGCTATTTTCCTCCAGCTGTCCCGGCGGGGACTTGCACATTCTCCCCGACCAGGAGGGCTCCGAACAGGCTTCCCTGAACACCCGATGTGCCTCCAGCTCCGAGAAAACCCCAGGCAACCGAAGCTGCTCGCCAAAGTCCCGCGAGCCGGGCGAAGGCGTCGCCGGCGGCCGAAGACGAGAACATGACTTCGGTTCTTCTCAGCCTTTGGTGCTGTATGGGAGTAATGAATTTATGGTGTGACGAGCAGGAACACCAACGGATGTCCGAATAACATTTAAAGTGAAAGAGAGAAGGCTTGGGAATCAACCTTCAATTGCTCGGTGATCAAAATTGCAAGGAAGGTACTGAATGGGGTTTTTACGAAATGTACGACCTACTGACTGTAACGGACCTGCTGGACTGGTCCGTTTCTCACAGCAAGAATAGTTGAACGGGGAAAGAGCGATTTTTAATCAACTGAGCCAATGAGAAGTCAAGCGACTTCAACCGAATGCATGCCGTATTGCTACTATTTTGTTTTCACTCTATGATTAAAACCTTTGATAAAGAGCTAAATATGTAAAATAATATTATATATATCTCGAACGAATCATGTAAATAGCTGAAATCCCTGTGCTGCTGAGTAACGTCGTCTTGTGTTGCAGATTGAAAACTAGAGCGTCTGTCTCTGTATGTTGTTTCTTTTGGGTGAGTGTGACAAAAACGCACATGATTTAGGTCTTATTTTGTCTTATTTCGTTGCATAAAGCAAACAATCTTGGTTTTCTTTATGCAAAATGGATTTGAAATCTGACCCGGACATGTGCTTTAACCCATGTTTTATTAGCTTTTTTGGTTTCAGCAACACGTTTTCCCTTCAGATGAAAAAGCAAAAGGATGAATAGGGATGAGAAGTCAGATGTGTGTAGCTTTACTCTCCATCCTTTTTTTTTTTCATCAGTGTTATGTGCAACCAAATCAGGACTTGAGAAAATATTTTGTCCTTTTTTTTGGTTAATTGCTTTTTTTGAAAGTATATTGTGTTTATACATGCTGATATTTTATTGTGGATTTCAAGTATATTAATATTTTTGGTGTTCCACTGTGCCATCTGGAGTCACATGTTGTCCTTTGTTTAAAAATTAGTTTTAATTTAGGGCTAATTTATCACAAACATCCTCTAGCTGCGGATTTTTACCCTTTAAACTGTCATTAGTAGATTAACATGCACGTTTATAGTTCATAGAAAACAAGGACAGGTAACGGCAAAAGCTCAAAGCTTTTGTATGAACTATATAGTATGTTTACGCAGTCAGCATTGCTGTTTATGTGCAGGGAATGTGTCTCCAGAAGCTGTTTACTCTTTTCGATGTGCTGTTACAGATGTCTATATCTATATCAGCCATAGCCTATTGCAAGAAACCATCACCATGGTGCAATATCACAATAGACATTAAGCTATGTTTTTATGTTCTGATGAGTATACTTGGGTACTATCCTAACCTTAAGTTTACTAATGCTCAAAAACAGGCGGTAAGAAGGAAACGGTTGTTTGATGCGTCCTGCATAAGTGAATGTAATCACTGTAGCATGCCACACTATTGTCAAAGTTTCTCTTTTACAGCCACTGTATTTAAGACCATGTCTGAGGCCGGAAACATACTCTGTGCAAAAAACGCAAACCCGAATGCAGTCCCGTACATATTTAACATGTATTAAGGTGTGGTCACATTTGCAAAGTTTTGTGTGGAAAAAAAGGTTATCCATTCCTACTGGATTCCTATTGGAATGACTGGATTTCGCACATGAAATTTCGCTGAGCAACAGTAAAGCTTCCAAACGCATTACCTTATGGAAGCCCATTTCTGCCACGTAAGAAAAAAAAAGTCTAAATTATCACGTTAAATGTCATAATGATGACATTAAACGTAGAAATTCACACAAAAAAGACAAAATTTTCAATAAAAGTTGAAATTATGACATACTGTATTAAGTCGTAATTATGAGATAAGTCGAAATTATGAGATTGTCGTAGTTATGACATACCAAGTCAAAATTATGATTTAAGTAGAAATTCACAATAAAAGTTGAAATTATGACATGAATCGAAATTATGAGATTGTCGTAGTTATGACATACCAAGTCAAAATTATGATTTAAGTAGAAATTCACAATAAAAGTTGAAATTATGACATGAATCGAAATTATGAGATTGTCGTAGTTATGACATACCAAGTCAAAATTATGATTTAAGTAGAAATTCACAATAAAAGTTGAAATTATGACATGAATCGAAATTATGAGATTGTCGTAGTTATGACATACCAAGTCAAAATTATGATTTAAGTAGAAATTCACACAATAAAAGTTGAAATTATGACATACTGTATTAAATCGAAATTGTGAGATTGTTGTAGTTATGACAAACCAAGTCAAAGTTATGACTTAAAAAGTAGAAATTCACACAATAACAGTTGAAATTGACGTAATGTATTAAGTCATAATTATAAGATAAAAGTCGAAATGATGTCTTTGTCGTAATTATGACGTACTAGGTTGTAATTATTACTTTAGTGTTGAAATTGACATACTGTACTAAGTCATAATTATGAGATAAAAAGTCAAAACTGTATGTAATAATTTCAACTTTTAAAGCCACAAAGTTGAAATTGACATAAAAAGTCAAAATTATGAGATAAAAAGGCAAAAAAGTATTTAGCATTTTTTTAAAACTCAATTGACTTGTCAATTTCTCCTTTTAAAGTCATAATTTCGACTTTATCTCAATTATGCCTTTTTATGTCATAATTTCGACTTGAATTTTAAGTAATAATTACAGCTTAGTATGTCATAATTAAGATTTTTAAAGTTTTATAATTTTAACTTTTCGTTGAAAGCATGATTATTATTATTTATTTTCGGAAATGGGTTTCCATAATGGGGTGAGTTAGTGTCAAATGTCTATTGTTAATCCGGATTTAGGTAACTAGCAATAAACGTGTTGACAGGTTAACTAACATTACCTGAGTATGCGAGTAGTTGAGCTGAAAAGAAAAACTGAGGTTATAATGTTAATGAGCTTTAAGCGCGCTCTTCAGGGTTAAAAACAAGGGATGTAATTGAGGGATGTAGGCTAATATCTTGCATATGCCGATTGTTTTGTGTCGAATGATCCTGCTCTGTGTGTTTCGATTTACTGACAGTCTCTACATTTGTGCTTCGTGTTTGTGCTCTCGTGAGCGCAGTTGTAAACGGTGCAATTTGTGTAATATTTCTTTAATGTGCAGCTGTAAGGATGTAAAAAGAAAAATTAACATAATCATTGTCTTATTAAAAAAAGATGAATACAATGAACCTGCTCAGGTTTCCATAGTCGAGAGAAAAAGGCGGAAATATGCTTTCTATTTGTCTTTCCGTCAGTATTAACCATTTTATTCTAATAGTGTTTAAGGAGAAATATGGACGCATCCTGTTTTAATGAGGCTATTTGAAGCGCTTAAACTAATAGAATTAGGCTACAGTATTTTGAGCGGACTTGCCAAATATGCACAACCTGCATTTTCTGTAACTTTCATGTTATTTTCTGAAAATTCCTTAAAAAATATAATAATTAAATGATAAAAATATAAACTAAATGTCACAACGATGTTTTTCCACGATGTTAGTCACTGCAACCCTCTACATTGCGAGTAAATCACTCGCATATGCGACTAAATCTTCACTCTGGGCGACTAAATGATGTCTAATATTAGCCTCCAACTCACACACTGGCGAGTAAAATCTGATAATTTATTAGCAATTGGCTAAGTATAAGTTTAGCTCAGATATATTTTCACTCGCCGAACACTCTCTGACTGAGCGCATCAGAGTTTCACTCTCCGCCAAGCGATCTGTGCTTGTATATATGTGTGTGTGTATGTGTATATATGTGTATGTGTGTGTGTGTGTGTATATGTGTGTGTATGTGTATATATGTGTGTGTGTATGTGTGTGTATGTGTATATATGTGTGTGTGTGTGTGTGTGTATGTGTATATATGTGTGTGTGTGTGTGCGTGTGTATATATGTATATGTATATATTTATCAGTCTGGCGAGTAAACAAAAAAATGTACTAGCCAATGGCGATTCAATTGCCAAGGTGTTCGTAGAGGGCTGCACTGTGAAGTGGGCGTGTCCTGATTCGTTGCCTGTTGCTAGGCAGAACAAACCATTTGGAGTTCAAATATAAAACAGACTTCTCCTTAATTTAAATTATGACTCAAAATAATGTGTGCTTGCACAATTAAATTGTAAGATTATTTGGGGTTTATTATAATAATAAAGATTGTTTTACTGCAGTAAAATAATAATGGAACTCCATGGCATTCCAAATCGTTTAGTTTATAAAACAGTCATAACTTAATAATTTTCAACTAAAACCATATTGTATCCGATCAGCAACTTCTCATTGTTCAATTCTTCTGAAAGTTTTGAATGTTACCATGTCATTACTGTATTTACCCCTTTTTGATTAATAAAAAAAGTTTGATATTCTTTGAAATTTCTAATTACACGCAAAAAAACTGTGTAACTAATGATTACTCAAAAACAGTTTAAATTTATGAAACCTACATATTTATTTCTAACAAAACATCAAAACAACAAATATAACTGACAAGTTTTCAAACAAAATTGTACTTTAAAATTGTGCACTAAAGTGATCAATTCTTTATGCATAAATTTTTAGACACTATATAACTTGTTAATTTTTCAAACAGTATTTTTGACGCCTAATTGTAACCCTGCTGACTGTAGTTGTGTGCGTGGGACAGTGACACAAAATCACAACTTCTGCAGTTCGCGTTTACAGTCAGCAAATAACAAAACAGTCACCATGGCAACAGAAGCACAATTCAAACCTGTCACTTTGCCTGTTACCATGGTATCAACACTGGGCCTGTAGACTAGTCTAGAGTTGTTACCATGGTAACTAACAGGAGACCACCGGACTGGGAACTATTAGATTACAATTAATGAGTTCATTTTAGTTTGTAAACACTCTTCATTTTAGTTTGTTTGGAGGTATTTTTTAGACTTTATTGTAACTTTCATATGATAACATTTGGATCTGTTAAGCTTTGTATAATGAATATAACACAGACTGTAGATATAGGTCTGATTAATGTCATATGCCCATAGTACATCGCTTTATTTCAATAATTCATATTTTATTAATATATATTTAATTGAAAAAAAAAATCAGTTATGAAAGTGAAAACATGTTATGATAGATGTATTATGTGAAAATATAAAATTTAAAAACAATGTGTGTAATTCTACACTAAAATATTGTAAAAAATAAAAAATATATGGTCACCAAAATACTGCATTAAAAATGTGATTAACTATAAAATGTTACGTAAAAATGCATGTAATTCTACAGTAAAATACGTACAAATAAGTATGAAAAATATAGTTACCAAAATGCTTGATAAAAAAAAATGTAAGTGAAAAAATACTATATTTAAAAACAATTGATGTAATTTTGCATTAAAATATTACAAGTTTTGTTTTAATTATAAAAAAAAGCAAATTTTTTTTAATGTAGCATTTTGGTGACTACAAGTGAAAAATATATATATTTTTTAAACACAATTCATGTAATTTTACACTATAATATTGTACTAAGTATAAAAAATATAGTCAAAATGCTATACATTCAAAAATCTAAAAACACAGAGCATGTAATTCTACAGTGAAATATTGTAAAAACGCCTTTTTAATAAGTATAAAAATTATAGTCACCAAAATGCTACATTAAAAAAAAATTTTTTTTACGAGAAGTGAAATATATTATAACAAAAATGCTACATTAAAGAATTTACATGGTTAACGATGCAAGTTAAAAATATTATATTTAAAAAAATGTAATATTATAAAAAATTAGTCACCAAAATGCTACATTAAAAAAAGATTTAACTAGAAGCGAAATATATAATAATAAAAAACACAATGCAATTCTACACTAAAATATTGTAAAAAAAAAAAAAAATTAAGTATAAAAAAAAGTCACCAAAATTCTACATTAAAGAATTTAAAAGGTTAAATATATAAGTGAAAAATATTATATTATAACATTATATTAGAAAATGTAATACTACAGTGAAAAAAAAATTATATATATATATATATATAAAAATCACCAAAATGCTAAAAAAAAAAAAATCTAATTTAACTAAAAGTGAGTGAAAGCATATTTAAAAACAATGCATGTAATCCCACTAAAATATAACAAAAAACACTATATTTACATTTTATGGTTAATGTTTTTTTTTTTTTAAATTTGATACCATTTAATATTTTAGGACTAATTAATTAAAAATTATGGACATTTTTCACATTTTGAAGAGTATCTGCATATTAATATCGGCAACTAAGCTTTTAGAAACATGAAAATTAAAATATCACATTTTCAAAATGATCACAAACGTATCTGAAGTTTTTTCATTGGAATTATATTTTGCACAAAGTCCATAAACTTCATGTACATGATGAGCTGTATGGACAGTTATAACACAATATTCAGCCACGGGAAGGAAACGTTAAAGTGGCTTTATCCCGGAGAAACATGGAAATAATCCTGCTGACTCGGGAGTGACGGGATCTTAAATACTCCAACCTTCTGAAAGTCCAAATGAGAAGCGTTTTCTTCACGTCACTCATCCATTTCCACGTCTTCTGCCAGTTTCTGGACCATCTTGCCCTCCAGCTGTTTGGCGTGACCTGAAGAGAGCCGTCAGGCGTGAGAGCAGGGCATTCTGGGACAGGTTTGAGAGACGCTGTGTTAGTGTGAGCTTTACCTGCGTGTGGAGCTCTGATGAGGTGAATGTTCTTCTGGACTTCAGTGATATCTGCTGCCTTCTCCAGCTCTTTGCCTTTCTTCAGCCTGAGCAAACACGCAAACACTCGTGTAAATAACAAAACCGGACGTTGCGTTACCATGGAAATGGTACTTTAAAATCTTTTGGGGGTCTCCTCCCCCTTAGTGGGCGGTGTCAAGTGTCATATTACAAAATGTATTACGGTATTTTACAATCAAACCTTTTTATAATCTTGACAAACATATAATTGGTTATGGTCTGAGTCTCAGGATTCCATATTTGGTGGTTATTTTGAGATA
>NW_015631710.1:120448-135773 GCF_001515625.1 Sinocyclocheilus rhinocerous
GTATTACGGTATTTTACAATCAAACCTTTTTATAATCTTGACAAACATATAATTGGTTATGGTCTGAGTCTCAGGATTCCATATTTGGTGGTTATTTTGAGATAGAAGTAAGATTTACAGAGAAATCTAGACATTTGTGATTGAAAAATGCATTAAAAAAAATTCAATGGAATTTGGATGGCACCCGGTGGCTGTTTGTGGTATAACGCCCTAAATAAAATCTCACAGGAACCTCAATTTTTTTCATATCAACTTAAAATTTGGAACATAACTTTAGACACAAGGCTTTAATTGTATACCAATTTTAGAGTAAAACCTGTTATGTAAAATATTTACTATATATAAAATAAGTATAGCGCATTTTCTTTACAGTAAATGTAAACGTCTAACTTTTTGATACTTGAATTTTTTGAAAAAATTCCTTCTTTAAAAAGAGACCAACCTTAGGTCTGAACACTCCAAAGTGTTCATAAATTACAACTATTTAAGTATGGATAGTGCACTTTATTGCCGATTTTAAAAAATGGGGGGTGACAGTTAAGGGGTTTATTTCTCATTTTCATTTAGTTTTACTTGATGTAGAAAAATAAACAAACTGAAATAAAAAATTTATAAAAACTATAGAAAAAAAAACCTAATAAATTCAACAACCTTTATTTATAAAGCACTTTCAAAACCATAAAAATTGATGGTTACAAGTACTGTAATTGTTAAATTAAATTGTAGCAAGCTGTACACAAGCAGTATATAATGAAGATCAAAAAACATTAAGACATAGGTACAAAATTGTTTTGTACCTATGGGACACAATTGTCCTGGCCAATCAAATGCAGAAAGCCTGATAAAGATAAAAATCAGCATACAGATGATAGTTAATATTGTATTTCCTAAAAATTGACCCCAGGGGCAGCATATATAAAGAAAACAAAGTTGGACCAAGAACAGATCCCTGTGGGACCCCACACGAGAAAGTAGCAGATGCGGAGTCATAATTTCCAATTTTAACAGAACAAGTCCTATCCTGCAAATAAGAAGAGTGCAACACCATTAATTCCAACGTAATCTCTAAGACGTTCTACACACTTGCGAGTGTGTGTGTGTGTGTGAGTGAGTGAGTGAGTGTGTGAGTAAAAGACGTTCTATTAAAACAGCATGATGAAAAATACCGTGATATACATTTTTAGTCATACCGCCCAGCACTAGGGTGAGTGTGTGTGTGTGTGAGTGTGTGTGTGTGTGTGTGAGTCTCTCACCAGCGTCAGCTCTTTACCCGCTGATTTCCTGAAAGCTTTGGTCCATCTGGTCTTTCTCGGGTTTCGCTTCTTCTTGAAGTTTTTGTGGCATTTGGACCGGCAGAACCCGAAAACCTTCAAAACACCAAAACATGTCAAGATCCACACTGACAAACACCAACTGAGAATATGCCAAAAGTACCATAATACTAACATGTTTTATTCTGTCCATTGTAGTGCAGTATTCAAACAATAAATGCTGTTTTGGCGCTGTTTAATGTGGAGTGTCAGATCGTTGTAGCGCCTCAGTTTAACAGACGTGAACTGATCATCTCCTCCACATTAATACAAGCTTCAGCACAAAATAAACATGACTAAACATCCGAAGCTAAGTTAAAAGAAAGAGTACAACTTTACAATCCGTATCCTGTCTCATGTAATCGCTCAATCAGTGTATGCTATTTTCTGTTTAATGTGGAGTGTCAGATCGTTGTAGCTCCTCAGTTTAACAGACGTGAACTGATCATCTCCTCCACATTAATACCAGCTTCAGCACAAAATAAACATGACTAAACATCCGAAGCTAAGTTAAAAGAAAGAGTACAACTTTACAATCCGTCTCCTGTCTCATGTAATCTCTCAATCAGTGTTTCAGCCGCGGAAAGACCTCAATATAACAGCTTGTAAACAATGTCACGTAACGTCACATTTACCTCAGAAAAACATATTCGGTGACCATAAACTCATTAGTCAGATAGAAAAATAAACCGTAGAGAGGGGCATTTTGCTAAATATATGCAGCACCATATAACATATTCATTATACAGTTTACTGTTCTTCAGTGTTTATGTTTGAATAAATCCATCAGGTTTTTATGACAGCCACCATTATGTTTATATATAAAAAAACTGAAGTAGAAATATTATGATGTAATTGTAACTTTATTATTTTAAAAACTTCATTAAGTGTAATTTTAACAAATCAGTCCATTTTAACCTTCAATATTTATAGTAATGAAGTACCAACTGACGCTCGTGTATATTTTACAGCATTAGTTGAGAGATTTTTTTTCCATGAGAAAACCTGATATATACTCAAAATAATCTATATTGAATAGAATTGATAATCGAATCGAAAGCTTCTGAATAAGAATCGAATCGTGAAATTTGTCTAGTTATAGGAATAAATAATTTATTTAAATAATTTTGCCATATATACATATTTGTAAATTACATAGTATAAGTTAATTTTTTATTAATAAAAACTATATAAAATTAATTTGATTACATAATAAATATTTTAGTTATTAAATACATTTTGTAATATTTAAATAATAAATTTGTAAAATAAATGAGATAGTTAATATTTTAATTATTGCAATAAATAAATAATTTAGTTATTAAATAATCTTGTCACACACATATATATATATATATATATATATATATAGACATATTTGTAAATTAAATAATATTCAAGTTAAGATTTTAGTTATTAAATTAATAATTTAGTTTTTACATAAATGTTTTGTGCTATATAACTTTTGTAGAAAATAAATATAAAATTTGTGATATATGAATAAATAATATAATTAGAACTTAAATGAGAAGTACCTATTTTAGCTACTAAAATGAAAAGTATATATATTTAATATATATTCTTATATTTCTCTGGAAGTGTAGCACAGTAATACCATGTTTTTGTCACGTGACTTGCACGTTATTACCGTGTTTCTGTCCGCATTTACTGCGGTGCTACCGTCGGAGTCTTCGAAGTAAACACGAGACTCGTTCAGAAACAGTTACATTTAACTCATTATTAATACACAACAATAACTACTGATGGCGAAAGCGGAGGTTTCTAATAATCCATAAATATCCCAATAAGCGGTGAGCGAGTCTTTACCTTACAGTCGTTGCGCACGAACTTCATTCCGTGTCCCGGATAAACCGGAGCCGAGCAGAAGTAACACTTCTCGATGCGCATTTCGCTCGATTATTATGATTTCACTCGCACACGTGCCGCTGCGCTGCGACACCGAAGCGGAAGAGAGAACGCGTGCTTCCGCTCCAGCGGCGTGACGTCATCACGCAGGCCACAGGCTGTAGCGCCACCGAGAGGCGCGGAGAGTCACTGCACATGTTTTTCCATCAAAAATATTAGGAAACAATTTCTACAAGTTATACAAGATTTTAAAAACATGCGTTACCCAGCTAACAGAGTTATAAAGAAACGTTCTTCTGGTAACGTTAACGCAACGCTCAGCCATCCGTTTTTAATAATGAAACACTAGCTAAACTATTTCGTTGCTAATTTGTAGCAATTTGATTATACTGTACTTTTGATTAATATTTAAGTCAGCGATACTGAAGAAAAAACTGCGTTTATTTCGCTTCTGTTCAAATTATTCACAATTCTAAGTGACTGTGTAAAAGCATCATGAATTACACAAAACAGAAATACATGCTTCTTTCCGGTATTTCTTTGTGTTTGAATTACTATTGGAAATAAATAATATATAAATAAATATTTTAGTTATTAAAATAAATTATTATTAAATAATTTATTAATTAAATAAATAATTTTGTAATATAAAAATAAATATTAGTAAAATTAATAATGCATACGTTAATAATTTAGTTTTTAAAATAAATAATAAACAATTTAGTTATTAAATGAATAATTTTGTAACATTTAAATAATACATTTGTACAATAAATGAGATTAAGTTAATATTTTAGTCATTGCAATAAATAATAATTTAGTTATTAAATACATTTGTGATATGTAAATAAACTATATATTTGTACATTAAATAATTCATAAGTTAATATTTTAATTCTTAAAATAATTAAGAAATAGTTGTTATTAAATAATTTTGTATTATATATAAATAAATAAGGATTCTGTCAATTAAACAATATGAGTTAATATTTAGTTTTTAAAATAATTATTAATAATTTAGTTATTGAATAAATAATTTTGTAATATAAAAATAAAAAAATTTTTGTAAATAAAATAATATATTGTACTACTGTCTGTTCAAAATAAATGAAAAGAAACCGAGCATAGTAGATTTGTTTTTTTTCCCCCGTTTCCCGAAATCGTATCGAACCGTGACATCTGTGTACCGTTCCACCCCTACTAGACTTGCATACATACATACATATACACATAAATATACACACACACATATATAAATATACACACACACATATATATCGCAAGTATATAGCTCTATCTAAAAATGGCATTTAATTTTTTGCTATTTTAATATTTGAGGCAGCTTATCAACAACAATTTCAAAAGATAAAATAAAGACTTAGCTTTAAGTTCTGGATGCAGGTAATATCTGGTTCACTATTAGCAACCAACCGTTTAGTGCTTTGCTGAAGCGTATCCTACGTACTATAAAATGAAATTATATATTTTATGCAGTATACACAGCTTTTTGAGTAGCGTATTGAATATTTCTGAAGGCATTGGTTAAAGTCGTCAACAATATTGAATTTGAACAAATAATTATTGTAATAATAAACTTTATTTTATATATAGCGCCTTTAAAAGTACCTTCTTAGTGCACACAACAAAACACAAAATCATGTATAAATATCAATCTTTAAAAAATTAAAAAGACTAAATCAAACAAAAAAGAAACAACTAAATCAGTCATATAAAAGCTGACATTGTTTTGAGATTTAAAAATACCTGTGAATGTTTGATATTTAGATTTTAAGTTTTATTGAAATTTGATAGATTTTTATTATTGATTTGTTAAGGGTTTGAGATCCCAGCATGCATTGCAATCGCACATGATATGACCTCATGACCTCTTGTTTTTTTGTGTGCTGCAGTGTCAATGTGAACCAACAGAGGGCGCCGTTACGCTCAAACTGGACACACTTTAGGACAACACAGTGTTGTTTAAAAAATGTTTATTGGCTTTTAAAACCACTTAAAAAATCTCACCTGTGAGTACTTTCCATTGGAAAAAAAAAAAAGAGGAGAAAAGAACAAAACATCGCTGAAACGCTTCTGCAATATTAACAAGCTACTGTCCACATAGAGCAGATAAAGCAGCACATCAGAGGCTCAAATCTACAGACAGAATGAACATGTTTTTCTACAAGACCGACCTGACGAACGACATCTGCGGCGTCAAA
The DNA here is from genome assembly GCF_001515625.1 of Sinocyclocheilus rhinocerous. Classification (NCBI taxonomy): domain Eukaryota; kingdom Metazoa; phylum Chordata; class Actinopteri; order Cypriniformes; family Cyprinidae; genus Sinocyclocheilus; species Sinocyclocheilus rhinocerous. The sequence goes on from NW_015631710.1 coordinate 125,844, forward strand.
CCCTGTGCATCAAAAGAGGACTGAAGTCTTACTGGTAAAATAAAAAAACCGGTAATTAATCAGTGCCTTAAGAAACGCCAGAACATGAAAAATATTTACAGCTTTCTTCACATAGGCATTTTTATATATATATAAAAGAAGAAAACGAAAAACAAGTACAACGTTCATGAACAGAAACAGACTTATTTTAACTTCGCAAACATCGTAAAATGCATATAGCTTCTGAAGAACTACTTTTGTCCCCTCTCGTCCCGTTTTGATTGGCTAAAAGAGTGCTCACAACAAATACTACCATAGATAGTTTAACATACATGCGCACATACAGTCATTTTATAACATGGTAAAGCATGTTGGCTTTTTTTTTTTTACGCACTGTAATTTTTAAATCTCGTATTTTCTTCTCAGGTACGAGAAGTTGTACAACGCGGATCTCATTGAGATTAGAGCTCATTGCTACACAAGGCAATCATTCATTGTCGTTTTCGAGCACGAGTGCGTAATTCCCCGATTTATTGTCATTAGAAGAAAAACAACGCGGGCACCAATTGTTGTTTGTCGACAGAAAAAGAAACCCAACTTCTAGTGCAATAAGATTAATGTTTTCAAACCATTTCCAGTGTCTGCTCCTTTGATTCGTCTCTGCACACAACATTTAGCTATGTCACGATAAAATTAAGTCTATATATCTAATTTCTTTTTTTTTCTCGATAAATCCATGCTATAATATCCTCTCTTCATTTGCACATCACATCTGCGTACGCAGGAACCAATGAACTTCTAAGAAAAATGGTATATTAGCAAGCCACAGACCCAACGTTTACTAGCACATCACAGGAAGCCAGAAACGCAATTTATTGTCATTAGAAGAAAAACAACGTGGGCACCAATTGTTGTTTGTCGACAGAAAAAGAAACCCAACTTCTAGTGCAATAAGATTAACGTTTTCAAACCATTTCCAGTGTCTGCTCCTTTGATTCGTCTCTGCACACAACATTTAGCTATGTCACGATAAAATTAAGTCTATATATCTAATTTCTTTTTTTTTCTCGATAAATCCATGCTATAATATCCTCTCTTCATTTGCACATCACATCTGCGTACGCAGGAACCAATGAACTTCTAAGAAAAATGGTATATTAGCAAGCTACAGACCCAACGTTTACTAGCACATCACAGGAAGCCAGAAACGCAACAAGCGAAATATTGTGCTGGCTATGGACTCGTTATGATCAGCGTCTTCTTCTTAAGGGCACTCGAATCTACCTACCATTAGCGTCTTGATAAAATGGAAATCTCATGATGACAACTATGTCCTTTTTACAAATGTCGCACTACCTACAGCCTAGAACCTTACCCTTCGTGAACTTGTACAACATGCTCCCCATCCATACATCCGCCATATACATAATTTACACAAATGACGGGCGATTGAAGATGGAAACCACAACGGATCGCAATCTCTTGTTCTTCCACAGCTTCTCTTTGGTATGGAGTTAAGGCTGGAGAAACTTCACAGGTTTGCCTGTTGATCTCGAGTTGGTAAGAATATCTAGCCATCACCATACCATCGTCACTACCATAACAAAGCCTTCAAAATGGCTAGCAACCATCTGAAGATGGAGAACTGCTAATGTGCACCAAATTCGTTCAAGTAATTCTTGAACTCAGAAGCCTTTAATCAGATGGGATAAGGCCTTAGACTCTGGAAATAAGGCAGACGAGTCTTATCTTCCCATTTTTTCGGGAAAAAAACAAACAAACCAAAAATCTCATCCCTCCCCAACAGTTTGGATTTAACAGTACAGGTATTATGGCCTTAAAACCTTTTCCCCCAAACATGTGTAAAATCACTTTGACAAAACAAATGATGGCTGATGAAAGGTACAGTAAATGCGATTCTTTAAGTCAGCACCAAGTAGCACCTAAGATCTTTGCAGTTCACTGAACTGACCGATTTACGATATGTAGATGTGATATTTCACCTCTGCTGTACTTACGGTATTTGGGGGCACTCTTTTGGTCTCCTACCAAACTCGCAAAAGCCACATTACTGGATCCTTAGACAACTGTCTAAAAAGGGAGCTTCCCCAACGTCAACGATTTGTCACTTGGAATATTGCATGGTTTTAGTGGGAGGAAATGTATGAAAGAGGGATATGCTTGTGCACCAGGTGATGTCTCATCATATTGAACGTACTTTACTACCAGCTGGAACCAGAGGAAATATCTGACCGCCCACTATAAATGACTTCTGAGTAGGGCTGGGTATCGAGTTCGATACTTTTTAGGCACCGACCGAATTGCCTCGATACAATCGAAAAAAAAGTTTTGTTTTTTTTTAGCTGATGTAATCTTGTTAAAATTGATTTAATAAAATTGGTATCGAAAAAAGTGTCGTTCAGGAACCGGTATCGAAGTCAAGGTATCGGTATCGAAAATTTTTGAACGATACCCAGCCCTACTTCTGAGTGAGGAGAAATGACTGGAATGATCTATGAAATCATACAACAGGAATACAAACAAAAAACGATTGTAAAAAAAAAATTCAGATAAAGCACATAAGAGATTTACCTCAGGCTGGCACTTTACACTGGACAGTCCAAAGCGTCCAGATTTTTGCTGCACAGACACATCATTCAATATTTTTGTACATAAAGGATACACAAAACGTTGCAATACAAAAAACAAACGTTGAACAGAAACCATAAATATAAACAACAACAGACGACAGCAACATCAACAGTAAAAGAACAGGAAATAATATTATCCCAACATTTCCACGGTTGGCTGGTCTTTATTCTCCAGCCAATCAAAACCAGCAGAATTCACAGTATCGCTGCAAATCTGCTGAAACAGAGGATCGTTCTTCAGTTCTTCCAGTGTGGCGTCTTCAAATTGGTCCTGCTGCTGACTGGGGTCAAACAGCAAGTTGGGGTCCAAAGTGTTTAGGTCGTTAATGCTACTTGAAAGGTCAGAAGTCAACCGGATATCGCTGGAAAAGTCAGAGGCGACAGCACTGAGCTCTGACGCCACCTGTCCGACGAGTTGCGAACTGGGGTTGAGGCTGTCCTCCCCCAAGAGATCCTTGACAGTAGTGTTGAAGTCCAGTTGCTCTTGCTGCTCCTGATCCACAACCTGCTGCGAGGTTTGGGGCAACAAGTGGTGCTGGGTGAGATCTGGGTCATCTTGTAACTGTTGTTGGTCCGGCAACTGCAACTGTTGGTCCTGGAGTTGCAACTGTGTGTCTTGAAGTTGTAGCTGCTGGTCTCGGAGTTGTAATTGCTGATCTGGAAGTTGCAGCTGTTGGTTCTGGAGTTGTAGCTGGTGGTCTTGCAACTCCAACTGCGGTTCCTGGAGCTGAAGCTGCTCTTCCGGTTGTTGCAGTCCAGAGCCCGATTGTGCTTGACTGTCACCACTGGAGAAGGTGACTTGCTCCTCTCCCGCACTTATGAGGTAACCCGTCTTCTGGAAGTCAAAAGGCGAAGGGCTTGAGTCCAGAGGCAGCTGCTGGTTCTGAGAGTTGGGGCCTCCGGGGAAGCCCTGTGTCGTCTCCAGGATTTGGGTTAAGTTCATCCGTGCTGTGTAATTGGCGGGCAGGTTATTTACACCCAGCCCTCGCACTGCATCGTCTCCATCCGTGTCCATCTTGCTAAGGAGCACGGTGGTGATCTTAGCGCTATTGCTTTGCTGCCCCTGGTGACTGATGGGAAGCAGCTCAGACTGCATCATGATGTTTAGTGGAACTGATTGGCTCCTCTGGGCCAAGCTGCTGGCACTGACCCCAGACTGGTTGTTGGACAAAATGTTCAGAACCTCAAATGTCAGGGGGCAATTAAAGGGAGAAACAACAGATCGTGGGGTGGTGACTGTTTGTGCAGTGGTGCCACTAAGGTTACGCTGGCGAACTGCTGGGCTAACGCTGCGACACCGGAAGGTTCCACCTCCAGATGTAGATGTGCTTCCTGCCCCTTTGTTGTCCAACGGAGCTGGGACGGCAAAACTTTCTTGCTTGCTACTAAGGGTGGTTTGCTGTCCTTGTTGCACTGGAGAAATGGCTGTTAGCCTTCCCAAGTTTCCGTCCTGATGCCTTGACTGAGACTGGAGAGATTGACCTGGGATGGCAAAAGCGTGTGGTTTACGGAAGTGGTCCTCGACCAGATCCTGGTAACTGGGCAGGATACCAATGGTAGCGTTGGTGGATATAACAGGAGACCCTGCGGTGCTGTTGTACCTGTTGTTGATCCACTCCAGCTTGGCTTTATCTGGGTGGGTGGCCATTGGCCTTTGCATGGGTTTTACTGGACTGCTGGACACAACACTACCATCATAATATCCAGTTATACTGGAGTTTATTGGAGTGAATGCAAAGGGATTGCGGCATTCGATGGGGCTCAGAGGAACACTGCTGCTGCAGTTTGACAGTGGAGTGCTGATGGGTGTATGGCGCCCGCCTAAAATGCTATCCACTGGGGTAACAGGTGCCATTCGAGAACAAGGGCTTTCTCTGGTCAAGCTGTGCCCCCCTGGTAGCATCTCGGAGGTAGGAGTTGGTGTAGGTGTTGGTGTTGGAGTGGGCGTCGGAGTTGGCGTGTGGATTGGCGTGGCGCTACTGTGGGACGAATGATAGAACTGTGTACTTGTCTGATGGGGCGACAGGATTGTTCCTTGGCCAACCGTGGTTTGACCTTGTAGGGATATATCAACACAGCTCAGGTAGGATTGCAAGCTGCTATTCAGCTTCATCTGTTCCTCCATCTGTACAAGCTCTTCTACAATACTGTCCTGGGTCATTTCATCATCATTGAAGGGAAAATAGTCTATACTAGCTTGGGCTCCTGCAAAATCAACAATTTCCTGCTGAAGAGTGAGCTGACTAGTGGTCTCAGTTGCCTGGGCCATCAACGATAATGGATTAGCGGCAATCTGCTTGTGTTCTGCTTGCATCTGTTGCGAGTAGTCTTGCAGCGAACTCTTGAGTTCACTTACAGTAGATACCTGCTGACAAACGTCACTGCTGATTTGTTGGTGACTTGGGATTTGCTGCAGTAAAGCTGTGCTATTAGCAGAAGCAGTTTCACTGGGGCTAATATCAGCAACTTCATTCTGAGGATTAACCATCTGGGAGGTGTCCAGGGCTCCAATGGGAGTGTCAGAAAGAGCTAAGATTTGAGTTGGAAGAGAGCTACTCTGTTTTAGTGTAACTTTGCATGGAGCGCTCTCTGGTCTTGCTGGAGTGCCAGGTCTCTGAATCTTCTTAGCTGCTATTACAATACCAGGCTTGGCATTGTAGCCAACATCCAAAGGTTGCTGGGAAATGAATACTCTTTTAACTGGGATTGTATGGGTTTCCAAAACAGATGCAGAGCGTTTTCGAGGGCTTTTTAGACCGAGACCAGCATCTTTTGAAGAAGTGCTTGCAGTTGCCATCGCACAAATGGATGACAATTCGGCATCTACATTCTGGCTAGTAACAGTTAAATACAAAGTACTTTCTGGTTGATCGTTGTTGTTATTGCTGCTTGGGGCAAGAGCCCCCATGATTGTACTTGAAGGGGTTGTAGAGTCACTCTTGGCCCTTGTCACTCTCTCAGGCACAGGGGACGCCTTAATAAGAAAAGAGGGTTCACTGGAAGCCCTGAATTTAGTGGCTCTTTCATTCTTTAGTCCTGTACTTGCCCCTGATGCGGTGATTTGTTTATAAACAGCAGTAGCTGAGTTACTGTCATTCACAGCTTCGAATGTCACTTTTACCTCACTGGTAACAGTGGATGCTGATGGGGTTGGGGTCGTGGAGGGACGTCCAGCTTTCCCAGATGACTGGAGAGACATGACAGACGCCCCATTCTGCGCTTGCTGGATTTGGCAAGATTGTTCCAGGGAAGCTGTGCTACTGAAACCTGCCGAAGCAGGTCGCAACGGGGTAGGAGTACTACTACTACTACTGCTACTGCTAGGCGCTAACGAAATTGCAGTCATCTTGACCACATTTAAAGAGCTAACATGGGGCGTGGGCATCACCGTCTTGATGGGGCTGTTGGTGATTAGGAGTGTTGGGGGCGAGCGAAGTGCAATGGCGCTTGTGACAGAGGGTTTAGGTAAAATCTGAGCATATCGGTGTCTGGCCAACCTGTCACCGACTGGGCTGGCAGGGAAATTTTGGGGTGTTTTTGGAGACTGCTTAACAGGTTGTGTCACGACCTGGAAGTTAACAGGAACAACTTTTCCCTCTGCTGCCCCAACAGGACTTGGAGAGGTCATTAGTTGCCCGTTTCTCTGAACCTGAAAATGATGCAAACAAAGGCACAATCTAAATCATTTGTCATTCAGCAATGTCGAATCATCCATACTCTGCTATCAACCAAAATCTCCTTACTGTGATAGGACTTGGAACAGCAGTGACCACAATGCCTATGGTTGGTTGAGGGGACAGTATTGCAGGACTTCCAGAGGTCAGGCTGGATCCAGGGCCGGGTGTGCCCGCCTCTGCCCTTCTGGCCTGGGCATCAGTGGGCAAAGGAGAGGTGAGCTTCTGCTCCTGCTGTTTCTTCTGGATCTTCCGCTGCAGCTGCTGTTTGGCGTCTACACAAGGCGAAGGGAGGGTCTTCACTTGGGGCTGGAATGAGTTGGCTTCACCAGTTGGCACAAAGGCAGAGGCAGGCGTAGGGGTTTTCATACCTGGTTTTTATCAAAGAGATTCAAGTTAAATACAAGTAACGAACATAGTTTGAATGCCACACAAGTAAAACTCCTGAAGGGTGCAACCAGTAGCTGCTACAACCGACATTTTCAAAGAGTTTAATCATGCATCGTCTAGATTTGTATGCGAGGTAATTTTTGTGTCTTGCCTGTTGGGGTTCCAGTCATAACAGTAAGAGCTGCCATGGACTTAGTGCCTATATAGTGACTGTTGAGAAGAAAGCGTGCCAGTTCGTCCACACTGTCAAACTGGCGACTCAAAACCTTCTGAGCCCATTCGCAGACCAGACCGCAAGCTGCCGAGCGCATCTCATCCTCAGCACTGGGAGACTGTCCGGTCGAGTCCAACAACTCACACTAAAGAAGCCCAGCAATAAGAGGCTTATCAAACTTGTACACACTTCATTTGAAAACCAACACAATGCTGTTGCAATTAGGGCATGATATGAATCTCTTGTTTTGGATTTGACAGAAACAGGATACTGACCCCGTCTCCTGATTTGTGTAAGTCCAGGTTAGGGAGTGATGGCACGTGCACAAATGCTTTTTTTCTCAGCCCACTGTAGCAGTACGTAATGCATTGTAAAGGTTCACAACAATTCTCAATGCACACAAAATGCTTCAAAAGCAAACGTTGTCATGCTTTAGGTGTATCGCAGGTAGCTCAAATTCAAAATATATCAGATTTTTCCACACAAAAAGGATATTTTGATTTCCCCCTCATGCCCAAACGGCGTGCCTTCATGTTCGGAAAAACGTTTTTCATGATCTTTCCAAAATCAGCTGCGCTTAAAGGATGGTAACCCAGATTGTCGCAATAACTCCTGAAACATAGCATCAGAAACGGATGAGTACAAGCAAACACAACTTCTGTCCATTACTGCAGTGTCAAATCACTCACTTGTATTCGTCGTACACCTCTTGTTTTGGCAGTGAGGTTTCTGGGTGCTCTTCCAAGTGATTTCGGATCCAGTTGAACGCGTACATCTGTTGAGTCCGGCTGGACGACATGGAATTCTGGTCGCTATGGGGAAAACAGAGGAAAAGAAAGGCTTAAAACCAGAGATGGTGCAGCACCAGAAGGCTGTGTGTACATTTGTTGGTCCTGTATAATATATCATGTTACAAACTACTTCAAAATTATTTTCCCTTTAATATAGTTAAAGTTGTAGTACCATATCGCAGGACTTGCAGAGTCCCTCTGATTTTCAGTTCTATTGGACATCATGTTGGTAAAGAGGGGTTGACATGATGGACAGATAAGGGGAAACAAATGATAAAACACAGGAAGCTTGGTATTGCAATGTCATAATTTACACAAAATCTATATAAATGGCGAAATGATTAGCTCATGACTCATAAATCAATGTAAAACTGACAACAAATGCAAAATGAAATATTACAAAAAATGATACTTGCAAATGTTTAGATTTTGTTTCATAAATGCATTTCATATATGCATGTTTCACTGAATGTAAATATGAGTGAATCATAAACAGACATATATGCTATGAGTGTATTTGATATTGCAAAGCACAAAAATCACAAACGAGGTGTTGAAACCATAAAAAGAGAGGAGGGGGATATGGAAAGGAATAGTGTAGATAAAAAATAATATGCACCTTTTGTCATTGCCACTACTGGGACCAGAAGGCAACTTAAGGTAGAGGTAGAGCTTTTCGATATCTGTAAACTTCTCAACATCTTGCTGTGTAAATGAACAACACAAGGATTATGAGACAAAGGCAATTCAGACAAGTTTGACATTATTTTTTACTATTAAAAAAAACAGCATGTTAACAGTCATGCTGAGGTATTAAATGTAATTAAAGTGTGAAAATCTGTGACTACACTAAAATGTATTTATTTTTTAAAAATGACAATATTTTTGAGAACAAGAGTTTTTCCAATAAAAGTTTACATTTGGTTGTGGTGGAGATTCCACTGCAGCAGAAATTTGATTTTGCTACTTTTTCTCCAAAAAATAAAAGAAATGACATTGTTGTCATGCACAATATCAAACACCCACACCATTATCACACACTAAAATTCACTTAAAGGCCTTGATTTTTGGCCCCTGCAAAAGACTCCGCAGCCCATGACATCACTGTTTTCTCCTGCATTCATTTCTGCAAGGTTGCCGTATTGTACGGGGAGAACCAGAGCCCCTCGAGTCGGCCAGGCGCACAGTACTAGAGCGTGTCTGCGCATATGACCAACAGCAAACCTGCAATCCTGCCCTGCTCTTAGCCGGTTGCCATGTAAACCCTGACAGTAAACATGCATGTCAATGCTGACACACTGGCAACACGTCGTTCCAGCACAGGCTCCGCCCACCTCGCTTTCCATTGGCTGGTGAGAGTGAATTCCTCTCACCTCGTCCTATTCTATTTGCCTCTTTGTTGCTAGGAGAAACCGGCGCTCATGAATGGATGTGAGGCTGGGCAGCCAATGAGAGTCAATAAAAAAATAAAAGACGGTTCACTGTTATTTCCTAAATGTACCAGGTAGTGGTTATAAATCCTTCCATCCAAAGCAAACAGCCTTATTCTTATTCTGTTCTTCCGGTCTCCATAGAAACCCATGTTAAAACGGTGTAATGAGATCGACTGAATTAATTAAACTGAAACTTTTTAGTGTAACTAAATATAAAAATGTGTGCATGGTTGAGTGGTGCTGTTGTTGGCTGCCACAGCAATAAACTTCCTGTAAAGTACTTGCATAATGCATAAGGCTTGCAGCGCCTAAGTTAACATACTGTGTGTAAAATAATAAAATAATGTGTTAAAACAAAGTGTGCTCTTATCATTTCATGTACAAAATCCTCTGAACTTCACCCTCGAGCCGCCTCATGTCATCTACACACTCATTGAGTTACTGCAAAAAGACGGTTATTCTGACACTATAAAGTGAAGAAACTATGGCGCAATGTGCTTTTTAAAGCCATTTTCATAGGTTTAACTTTATAATATCACCTCGGAAAATACGTTAATTTGACTAGAAACACCCAGAACGTCCAAAAGCATACCTACAAAAACGTTAGTACTTTGTTAAAACGTAAAAAAAACATGTTAGTACTTTAAAATATTAAAAACATGTTAGTTCTTTGTTTAAAATGTTAAAAAAAAACATGTTAGTACTTTAAAATGTTAAAAAACATGTTAGTACTTTAAAATGTTAAAAAACATGTTAGTACGTTGTTTAAAATGTTAAAAAAAAAGATATTACTTTTTT
>NW_015631710.1:135997-147267 GCF_001515625.1 Sinocyclocheilus rhinocerous
AAAAACATGTTAGTTCTTTGTTTAAAATGTAAAAAAAAACATGTTAGTTCTTTGTTTAAAATGTAAAAAAAAACATGTTAGTTCTTTGTTTAAAATGTAAAAAAAAACATGTTAGTTCTTTGTTTAAAATGTAAAAAAAAACATGTTAGTTCTTTGTTTAAAATGTAAAAAAAAACATGTTAGTTCTTTGTTTAAAATGTAAAAAAAAAAGATGTTAGTAGTTTAAAATGTTAAAAATGTGTATTTTGTTTAATATGTTTTAATAAAACATGTTAGTACTTTAAAATGTTAAAAACGTGTTAGTACTTTAAAATGTTAAAAACGTGTTAGTAAATAATTGCTAAAAATATATTAAAGAATTTGCGTTAACAGTCATGATTTTTCAAAGTTGTAAATAAAACAGAGTACGTTTGACAAGAAAATACTATTTCAGTCTTTCTAAATCTAAATTTTACATTTAACTCAATGTGTTGCTGTGATTGTGAAATTTACTAGCAATTTTGGAGTGAAAATTCTACAAATTCTACAAACATGCAAAGGAAGAATTATGACAAATACATCATCCATCTAAGAAAGATATAGCAGGACACTACGATACTCCCTGTTGACTAATAACTATGGATTATTTGACGATGACAACTGCTGTAGAAAATGCTGTTTTGATAAAAGTGAGTGGCCTTTAGATGACACACACACGCTGGAACTAAAAATAAATCACACTGTCAGACAGTAATGAACATCACTAACATATTCTTTACACGATCAGAATAATCTCAAAATGAACACATTCTCCAAATATGACTCACAAACTAATGACCACATTCACAAATGCAAAACAATTCATAAACACGTTTTCTACATTTAAAAACTGAATGCTGAATCTGCATTTTTAAATGTCTTGTTCAATGTTTTTAATAATGTACTACCATAATACTCACACTATTCCTACAGCATGCAGTATGTCTCCGGTGGAGATGTAATACTCCTATGATCTTCTACACCAGCATAAGTGTGCATTATACAACCAGAGCACTTGACACACAATACTGCATCCCACAATGCAATGTGCTCAGCTTGACCTTCCATTTCCAGTGTGATGAATGAACCAGATGCTGGTTTATCTGGTTCATCAGTGGCTGATGCTGATAAATAGATAGCTGGGAAGCCAAAGGCCAGAGTTACACTGATATTTAAAATATTTATTCATTACTTAATGCCATATCAGCAGAAAAAGCTATTGTAAATTCAGTAGTAGAAATAAATAAAAAAATGTCACAAAAAAATCATAGTAAAACCTTTAGTTTGATATTTGATAGAAAATCTAAAATATTCACAGGAAAAGTCTTTTTTTATTTTAAAGTCTGTTAATGAAAAAATATTTATAACACAATTATAGCAACATTATTAATGTAATACTTGCCCAATATTATCTCTAAAAATACTAATTCATTTTAGAAACAGTGGCAACTGCAATATGATAAGACTTTATTATTCATAAATAGGCTAGTTACATTTATAAATAATATTTAAAATCCTCAACCAATGATTACGGTTTAAGGTTTATATTGCAACTTGCTGCATTAATATAGAACACATCTGCATTATAATGCAGAATCTCAAATTAGAGTCCAAACTACCTGTCTGATAATACAAAACTGGAAGCACATTGCCTAAATGTTTATAATTAATGGCATGAGAGACTTACCAATATACTCTCCACTTTTGATTGTACTGATTTGCTGTAAAACAAGAAAAACTGATTATTAGACTGGTTGTGCTTCAAGTATGAACACAATGAAAAAAAAAACAAGACATGCTGTTGAGTTCCTGATAACAGGCAGGGTGTTTTTTGGAGTTGGTTGCGCTTGTTTAAGATAAAAGAATTCGTAGAAAGAAAGAAAAAACACCGGCTCTTCTTTAATTCTTAATGACAGTGTCAAAGGTAGAGTTCTGGTAGAGACAGCTGTCTATTCATTTAACAGGTTTGTTGGTTCTGGAGAAATTAAGCTTTTATGGACATCGCATGTTAAGTGCATGTAGATCATCTAAAATCATTTTCATGTCTGATTTTTATGGGAAATGAGGTACAAGTGGACTTTCAAAATCAATCAGACGTCGCATTTAACTGAAATCAGACATTGCATGCAATGATATCAGATAATCCATGCAATGTGATTAGACATCATCCCCATGCAATGAAATCATACATCCGTTGCAACTAAAATCAGACATCCAAATGCAATTAAATTAGAGAGACTTTGTACTGAGATCAGATATTACTTGCATCTGAAATCAGAAATGCCATTGCAATGACATCAGAAGATCCATGCAATAAAATCAGACACCGTCCCCATGCAATAGAATCAGACATCATATCCAAGCAATTAAAACAGACATCCCAATGCAATTATAAATCAGACATAATCACATGCACTGAAATCAGATATTACTTGTCATTGCATGGCATATCTGATTTAAAATGCAAGCAATATCTGATTTCAGTTCATGAGATTATGCCTGATTTCCAATTTCATTGCATTGGGTTGAATGATTTCATTGCTTGGATATGATGTCTGATTTTATTGCATGAGGACTTTGTTTGATTTTGTCTAATTGATTTTCTGAAGTCATTGCATGATATGTCAGATGTCACTGCATGGTATATCTGATTTCAGTGCATGTCTGATTTATAATTGCATTGGGATATCTGTTTTAATTGCTCGGATATGATGTCTGATTCTATTACATGGGGACGGTGTCTGATTTTATTGCATGGATTTTCTGATGTCACTACACGGGATGTCTGATTTCATTGTGTTTGGATGTCTGATTCTGTTGCAATGGATGCATGATTTTATTGCATGGGGTGGGGATGGTGTCTGATTTTATCTCGTTGATTTTCTGATGTAATTGCATGCCATATCTGATTTAAAATGCATCTCGTTCAATGACATCAGAAAATCAATGAGATTATTGCAATAAAATCATGCATCCATTGCAACTGAAATCAGACATTCAAATGCAATAAAATTAAATATCAGACATAATCACATGCATTGAGATTATACATTACATGGATGCCACAGAATGAAATCAGACATCCTATGCAATTACATCCCAAGCAGTGACATCAAAAAATCCATGCAAGAAAATCAGATATCATATGTAAGCAATGAAATCAGACATCCCAATGCAAATGAAATTAGAAATCAGACATAATCACATGCAGTGACATTAGAAAATCCATGCAATAAAATCAGACATCATATCCAAGCAATAAAATCTGACAATCTAATGCAGTCATAAACACCATAATCACATGCACTCAAATCAGATATGCCATGCAATGAAATCATACAATCCATGGAATGAAATCAGATATTATTTGAAATCAGATTTGACATGCATTGAAATCAAACATCCCATGCAGTGACATCAGAAAATCCGACAATCTAATGCAGTCATAGAATAATAATCACATGCACTGAAATATGCCATGCAACAAAATCATAATCCATGGAATGAAATCAGACATCCCCATGCAGTGACATCAGAAAATCCATGCAATAAAATCAGACATCCAAAATCAATGGAAGTAGAAATAGCAATGCAATGCAATGACATCATATATATCACTTGCATTTTGAAATCAGCTGTACCATGCAATTAAATCAGACATCAGATACAAGCAATGAAATCAGACAATCGAATGCAATTATAAACCAGCCATAATCACATGCACTCAAATCAGATATGCCATGCAACGAAATCATCCAATCAATGCACTGAAATCAGACATCCCATGCAGTGACATCAGAAAATCCATGCAATAAAATCAGACATCCAAATGCAATTGAAGTAGAAATAGCAATGCAATGACATCATATAATCACTGACATTTGAAATCAGCTGTACCATGCAATGGAATCAGACAATCGAATGCAATTATAAACCAGCCATAATCACATGCACTCAAATCAGATATGCCATGCAACGAAATCATCCAATCAATGCACTGAAATCAGACATCCCATGCAGTGACATCAGAAAATCCATGCAATAAAATCAGACATCCAAATGCAATTGAAGTAGAAATAGCAATGCAATGACATCATATAATCACTGACATTTGAAATCAGCTGTACCATGCAATGGAATCAGACAATCGAATGCAATTATAAACCAGCCATAATCACATGCACTGAAAGCAGATATGCATTGCAACTATATGTAGGCCTGCCGTCCATTTGACATCAGACATCCTATGTAAACAGTCAAACATCACATGCAATGGAAATCAGACATCCCGTTACAAGCACGCAAGGTGCCGCGTCTCCCTCTCTCTCTGAGCGCAGAGATGTGTGTGAGATGTGCTGGACTGTTTTTGAGATCGGACACTGATCGGATCTCTTACCAAATGGAATTCTTGATCTTGTTGTACTGCAGCGCCGTCGCTTCGGGGCTCTGCAGGGACGCTCCGGGAGCACCGGGCTGTTGTTGTTGATCATCAGCCATCACGGTGAGATTCATGCATGGGAGGAGGAGGAGGAAGAGGAAGAGGAGGACAGCTTCAGCATGTAGGCCTCATTTGAGCGCATAACGCCCGGAGCCGTGGTGAGACGAGCCTTTTACCGGGAGCACGGACCGAGCAGCGCGGGCGGATTCGGACGCATAAACGGGCGAGAACGCGGCGGAAAAACACGGAGCTTCTCGGAGCGGCGGACAGAGACAGCAGCAGCAGCCGCCACGGACCGAGCTGCAGGCGGTGCAGGCGGATGCGCACGAGCGCACTCCGGAGAGACAACAGCTTCAGAAATGAGGGGTTTTTACCTAACCTACCTAACCCTATACAAAAGGTCAAGACGTAATACTGTAGTACTTTGCTATACAAATACGTACTAAAGAGTGCATTGGTATACCATGGCCAAAACGTGGTATTACCATGGTACATTTTAGTACTAGCGAATAGATTTTTAGAAGACAGATTTTCGTGTATTTACATCTGGGACTACTGTATGTCCAAAAACCTGTTAATACTATGGGATCAGTTCGCTTGATTTGAAAATGACTGAATTAAAAGCTGAAATCACCTACATTGTGGGAACCTTTGGGAGGAAGACGGGTTAATAAAATCTTCATTAAAATCTAAAAGTGTCTAAAGGTTACTGTAGGGATTTGGGAAGGAGGTAGTAATTATCATTAGCCTAATTTAAAACAAGTGCTAAGAACATAGTGCCATATAATGAAAGAGGTCAACCAGACTGCATAAAAGCCTTTATTTTATTGTATTGAAATTATTAGGCTAATACACCATGTTTATTTATTGATTTGTGAAAGGAATGAAAACGAGCCTGTGAGGGATAATAGTTTGGAAAGTTGTGAAAATGAGATTTGTGACGTATATCCCTCTCAGCCTCGTTTTCATCCGCGTTCAGTTCAATATGGCGCCTGCCATGAGTAAGGTCGCTTTCCAATGAAGCTCTTTAAACCTCCAATTTGAGTCTGAATACAGCAAAAATAATTCTACACTGCCCTCTGCTGGTGACACGCAATAGAAACACACAGCATTGACTGGAACTCTACTGCCGCCTACTGTTGATGCACAATAATACAACACGAGCCTCTACTGCCCTCTGCTGCTGATCAACAATACAACAACACAAATAACATCACTGCACCCTGCTGGTGGTATATTCTCCTACATCATATTTATGCTTATATTATGACCAATTTTATATTCAAAGCAACTTGTTTGATTGCACCAGCATGTCTTCTGCACTACAATATGTAGTATATTGCAGTCTATTTCTAACTGCATGCATTTTTTTAAATAAATAGGAAGAATTTCACTCATAGATGATCTTTAAATCATGAAAATAATTTGAAATGCATTCATATGTCAAATGTCCCATAAGCGATATCTCGTAATCTCTTCTCAAGTGTTGTTTATTAAAGTTATAATGAGGTCAGAGGTTTGGCCATGAAAAATGTGTGCTTTTTTAAAAACCTGCATATCAAAATTGCATTTTGCAGTATTTTATTATTAGAGTGCATAATCCAATTCCTATGCATTCAGTTTGTAATCTTTCAATAAAAAGCATTTCAGATTTTATAGTCTGTCTTTGATGTGAATGTTTGCGCTGAAGAGGTCTGTTGGTCTGGTGGAGGAGAGACGGAGACTCGACCTGACAACTGAGTCTGTGACAGTGTCAAAACACACACACACACACACACACACACACACACACACATGCATTGGGTTGAATGATTTCATTGCTTGGATATGATGTCTGATTTTATTGCATGAGGACTTTGTTTGATTTTGTCTAATTGATTTTCTGAAGTCATTGCATGATATGTCAGATGTCACTGCATGGTATATCTGATTTCAGTGCATGTCTGATTTATAATTGCATTGGGATATCTGTTTTAATTGCTCGGATATGATGTCTGATTCTATTACATGGGGACGGTGTCTGATTTTATTGCATGGATTTTCTGATGTCACTACACGGGATGTCTGATTTCATTGTGTTTGGATGTCTGATTCTGTTGCAATGGATGCATGATTTTATTGCATGGGGTGGGGATGGTGTCTGATTTTATCTCGTTGATTTTCTGATGTAATTGCATGCCATATCTGATTTAAAATGCATCTCGTTCAATGACATCAGAAAATCAATGAGATTATTGCAATAAAATCATGCATCCATTGCAACTGAAATCAGACATTCAAATGCAATAAAATTAAATATCAGACATAATCACATGCATTGAGATTATACATTACATGGATGCCACAGAATGAAATCAGACATCCTATGCAATTACATCCCAAGCAGTGACATCAAAAAATCCATGCAAGAAAATCAGATATCATATGTAAGCAATGAAATCAGACATCCCAATGCAAATGAAATTAGAAATCAGACATAATCACATGCAGTGACATTAGAAAATCCATGCAATAAAATCAGACATCATATCCAAGCAATAAAATCTGACAATCAAATGCAGTCATAAACACCATAATCACATGCACTCAAATCAGATATGCCATGCAATGAAATCATACAATCCATGGAATGAAATCAGATATTATTTGAAATCAGATTTGACATGCATTGAAATCAAACATCCCATGCAGTGACATCAGAAAATCCGACAATCTAATGCAGTCATAGAATAATAATCACATGCACTGAAATATGCCATGCAACAAAATCATAATCCATGGAATGAAATCAGACATCCCCATGCAGTGAAATCAGATTTGACATGCACTGAAATCAGAAAATCCATGCAATAAAATCAGACATCCAAAATCAATGGAAGTAGAAATAGCAATGCAATGCAATGACATCATATATATCACTTGCATTTTGAAATCAGCTGTACCATGCAATTAAATCAGACATCAGATACAAGCAATGAAATCAGACAATCGAATGCAATTATAAACCAGCCATAATCACATGCACTCAAATCAGATATGCCATGCAACGAAATCATCCAATCAATGCACTGAAATCAGACATCCCATGCAGTGACATCAGAAAATCCATGCAATAAAATCAGACATCCAAATGCAATTGAAGTAGAAATAGCAATGCAATGACATCATATAATCACTGACATTTGAAATCAGCTGTACCATGCAATGGAATCAGACAATCGAATGCAATTATAAACCAGCCATAATCACATGCACTGAAAGCAGATATGCATTGCAACTATATGTAGGCCTGCCGTCCATTTGACATCAGACATCCTATGTAAACAGTCAAACATCACATGCAATGGAAATCAGACATCCCGTTACAAGCACGCAAGGTGCCGCGTCTCCCTCTCTCTCTGAGCGCAGAGATGTGTGTGAGATGTGCTGGACTGTTTTTGAGATCGGACACTGATCGGATCTCTTACCAAATGGAATTCTTGATCTTGTTGTACTGCAGCGCCGTCGCTTCGGGGCTCTGCAGGGACGCTCCGGGAGCACCGGGCTGTTGTTGTTGATCATCAGCCATCACGGTGAGATTTATGCATGGGAGGAGGAGGAGGAGCAGGAGGAAGAGGAGGACAGCTTCAGCGTGTAGGCCTCATTTGAGCGCATAACGCCCGGAGCCGTGGTGAGACGAGCCTTTTACCGGGAGCACGGACCGAGCAGCGCGGGCGGATTCGGACGCATAAACGGGCGAGAACGCGGCGGAAAAACACGGAGCTTCTCGGAGCGGCGGACAGAGACAGCAGCAGCAGCCGCCACGGACCGAGCTGCAGGCGGAGACTGCGCATGCGCACGAGCGCACTCCGGAGAGACAACAGCTTCAGAAATGAGGGGTTTTTACCTAACCCTAACTTACCTATACAAAAGGTCAAGACGTAATACTGTAGTACTTTGCTATACAAATACGTACTAAAGAGTGCATTGGTATACCATGGCCAAAACGTGGTATTACCATGGTACATTTTAGTACTAGCGAATAGATTTTTAGAAGACAGATTTTCGTGTATTTACATCTGGGACTACTGTATGTCCAAAAACCTGTTAATACTATGGGATCAGTTCGCTTGATTTGAAAATGAATTAAAAGCTGAAATCACCTACATTGTGGGAACCTTTGGGAGGAAGACGGGTTAATAAAATCTTCATTAAAATCTAAAAGTGTCTAAAGGTTACTGTAGGGATTTGGGAAGGAGGTAGTAATTATCATTAGCCTAATTTAAAACAAGTGCTAAGAACATAGTGCCATATAATGAAAGAGGTCAACCAGACTGCATAAAAGCCTTTATTTTATTGTATTGAAATTATTAGGCTAATACACCATGTTTATTTATTGATTTGTGAAAGGAATGAAAACGAGCCTGTGAGGGATAATAGTTTGGAAAGTTGTGAAAATGAGATTTGTGACGTATATCCCTCTCAGCCTCGTTTTCATCCGCGTTCAGTTCAATATGGCGCCTGCCATGAGTAAGGTCGCTTTCCAATGAAGCTCTTTAAACCTCCAATTTGAGTCTGAATACAGCAAAAATAATTCTACACTGCCCTCTGCTGGTGACACGCAATAGAAACACACAGCATTGACTGGAACTCTACTGCCGCCTACTGTTGATGCACAATAATACAACACGAGCCTCTACTGCCCTCTGCTGCTGATCAACAATACAACAACACAAATAACATCACTGCACCCTGCTGGTGGTATATTCTCCTACATCATATTTATGCTTATATTATGACCAATTTTATATTCAAAGCAACTTGTTTGATTGCACCAGCATGTCTTCTGCACTACAATATGTAGTATATTGCAGTCTATTTCTAACTGCATGCATTTTTTTAAATAAATAGGAAGAATTTCACTCATAGATGATCTTTAAATCATGAAAATAATTTGAAATGCATTCATATGTCAAATGTCCCATAAGCGATATCTCGTAATCTCTTCTCAAGTGTTGTTTATTAAAGTTATAATGAGGTCAGAGGTTTGGCCATGAAAAATGTGTGCTTTTTTAAAAACCTGCATATCAAAATTGCATTTTGCAGTATTTTATTATTAGAGTGCATAATCCAATTCCTATGCATTCAGTTTGTAATCTTTCAATAAAAAGCATTTCAGATTTTATAGTCTGTCTTTGATGTGAATGTTTGCGCTGAAGAGGTCTGTTGGTCTGGTGGAGGAGAGACGGAGACTCGACCTGACAACTGAGTCTGTGACAGTGTCAAAACACACACACACACACACACACACACACACACACACAGAGCTGCAGGCGGAGACTGCGCATGCGCACGAGCGCACTCCGGAGAGACAACAGCTTCAGAAATGAGGGGTTTTTACCTAACCCTAACTTACCTATACAAAAGGTCAAGACGTAATACTGTAGTACTTTGCTATACAAATACGTACTAAAGAGTGCATTGGTATACCATGGCCAAAACGTGGTATTACCATGGTACATTTTAGTACTAGCGAATAGATTTTTAGAAGACAGATTTTCGTGTATTTACATCTGGGACTACTGTATGTCCAAAAACCTGTTAATACTATGGGATCAGTTCGCTTGATTTGAAAATGAATTAAAAGCTGAAATCACCTACATTGTGGGAACCTTTGGGAGGAAGACGGGTTAATAAAATCTTCATTAAAATCTAAAAGTGTCTAAAGGTTACTGTAGGGATTTGGGAAGGAGGTAGTAATTATCATTAGCCTAATTTAAAACAAGTGCTAAGAAACCATACTGCCATATAATGAAAGAGGTCAACCAGACTGCATAAAAGCCTTTATTTTATTGTATTGACATTATTAGGCTAATACACCATGTTTATTTATTGATTTGTGAAAGGAATGAAAACGAGCCTGTGAGGGATAATAGTTTGGAAAGTTGTGAAAATGAGATTTGTGACGTATATCCCTCTCAGCCTCGTTTTCATCCGCGTTCAGTTCAATATGGCGCCTGCCATGAGTAAGGTCGCTTTCCAATGAAGCTCTTTAAACCTCCAATTTGAGTCTGAATACAGCAAAAATAATTCTACACTGCCCTCTGCTGGTGACACGCAATAGAAACACACAGCATTGACTGGAACTCTACTGCCGCCTACTGTTGATGCACAATAATACAACACGAGCCTCTACTGCCCTCTGCTGCTGATCAACAATACAACAACACAAATAACATCACTGCACCCTGCTGGTGGTATATTCTCCTACATCATATTTATGCTTATATTATGACCAATTTTATATTCAAAGCAACTTGTTTGATTGCACCAGCATGTCTTCTGCACTACAATATGTAGTATATTGCAGTCTATTTCTAACTGCATGCATTTTTTTAAATAAATAGGAAGAATTTCACTCATAGATGATCTTTAAATCATGAAAATAATTTGAAATGCATTCATATGTCAAATGTCCCATAAGCGATATCTCGTAATCTCTTCTCAAGTGTTGTTTATTAAAGTTATAATGAGGTCAGAGGTTTGGCCATGAAAAATGTGTGCTTTTTTAAAAACCTGCATATCAAAATTGCATTTTGCAGTATTTTATTATTAGAGTGCATAATCCAATTCCTATGCATTCAGTTTGTAATCTTTCAATAAAAAGCATTTCAGATTTTATAGTCTGTCTTTGATGTGAATGTTTGCGCTGAAGAGGTCTGTTGGTCTGGTGGAGGAGAGACGGAGACTCGACCTGACAACTGAGTCTGTGACAGTGTCAAAACACACACACACACACACACACACACACACACACACAAAGCATTCACACAAA
>NW_015631710.1:147297-154052 GCF_001515625.1 Sinocyclocheilus rhinocerous
ACCCCTTCTGAGAGTCTAAAAAGTGTAATTTTTGAGACTTGAAAAGAAATAAAAATTAATAAAATATTTAGAAGTCACGGAAATATAGTTATTTCTAGTTATTCTCATCTCTAAAATATTTAAATTATTTGAAATGTATTAAATTTATCAAAAAAAGTAAAAAAAAAAAAAATTGTTAATAAATTATTGGCCAAAAAGGGCAAGAACGCTGATATTATATTGCATTAATAAATCGAGTACACTGGATTTGTTTGAAATTTATTTCAATTTCCCATAAAACACCTTCTGAGAGTCTAAAAAGTGTAATTTTTGAGACTTGAAAAGAAATAAAAATTAATAAAATATTTAGAAGTCACGGAAATATAGTTATTTCTAGTTATTCTCATCTCTAAAATATCGAAATGGCTTAAAATGTATTACATTTATCAAAAATAAATTTAAATAAATTTATTTTTAATAAATACTTGGTCAAAAGGTGCAGGAATGCTGATATTATAGTGTGTGCGTAAATTTGAGAGTATTACATTTAAATTTTTCAGGCTGGAAAAATAATTAAAAAATAGTAAAAAATATTTAGAAGCAACAGAAATATAGTGAATATGATTTTTCCCTAGTTATTCTTCCCTCTAAAAACTGAAATTGTTAATCTATTTTTTTTTTATTATTATTTAAATGTAATTATTAAATGAATAATTGGTCATAAAGTGCAGGAATGCTGATATTATAGTGCGTTTATATAAATCTAGTACACTGGATGTCTGTTTACAATTTCAATTACCAATAAAACATCCTCGAAGAGTCTAAAATTTGCAATTTTTGGGACTGGAAAAATAATTTAAAAATTAATAAATATTTAGAAGTCATATAAATATAGTTATTTCTAGTTATTCTCACCTCTAAAATATTTAAATGATTTGAAATGTATTAAATTTATCAAAAAAGTAAAAAAAAAAATATATATATATATAATTCTTTTTTAATAAATTATTGGCCAAAAAGTGCAAGAACGCTGAATTTTTAGTGCATGAATAAATCGAGTACACTGGATTTGTTTGAAATTTATTTCAACTAACAGCTTCTGAGAGTCTAAAATTGTCATTTTTGAGACTTGAAAAGAAATAAAAATCTGCAAAAAATTTACAAGTCACAAAAATATAGTAATTTCTAATTATTCTCACCTCCAAAATGCTGAAATTGTTAAAAATGTACTACATTTATCAAAAATAAATTGTAATGAATATTATAGTGTGTGCATAAATCTGGTACACTGCATGTCTGTCTAAATCAGCGATGCATTAAACATCTTTGAGGAACGCTTTGCAGTAAATGCATGGCAGAATGCAGAAGTGAAGGGCTGTAAATGCAAATGTCCGAGCACTAATGTGAGATAATCCAGTGAAGTACGCTGCGTTACGAGCGTCTGAGACATTAGAGGCACATCTGCAGCACGAGCTGGAGGATTTGAATACGAATGCAGCCCGTGGAGTCAGATCAAAGGTGCGCCGCAGGACAGGCCGCTCGCAACGCTCTCGCTGGAAGCTCAAAGTGACATGCTGGAGACAGAGGAGCTGTCAGAGATGCCTGTCTGCACACGGACCAGACGCTCAGCTCACTGACTATATGAGGGCAAGAAAACTACATTTAACAGAAGAACCCACCATAAACACACACACTCACACACACACACACACACACACACACTCTCTCATGCAGTCTATACAAGCAATCCAGATGAATGCACAACTGAACTAAGAACTAAAATCATCTGCACATGATCAGCCATTATGACACATTTCACATATTTGGGCTGCAAATTGATAGGATTGTTTGTTAGGATAGGACAATATTTGGCTGAGATACAACTATTTGAAAATCTGGAATCTGAGGGTGCAGCCATACAATGTATTGTTGGCTATTGCTACAGATATTTTTCCACATGAAAATAATACTGATAACAGAAGTCATTAAAAATAATAAACATAAACATTGAAAGAGCACCTCATTAAAAGTTGTTTAGTTAGACGTAGATGTTAATTAGTGCTTAGCACGAATTTTTAGTGCAAATAGTTTGCAAACAAACTGCAAATGCTGTTTTATTTGGTGTTGCATTTTTATGAAAAATTATTTGAGCATTACAAATATTTACGTACTAAAAATGTCACAAAAAGTGACATTTTAGACTGTGTTTTGTAGGAAATTGCAGCAGATTTCAACCAGCATATTATTATTCATCATTCAGTTTTATTATAATGATCTAAACGGATAAATGAATAACGCACTAAAATGTCACAAAAATTATGTTTGCACAAATATTTTATTAAAAAATATTTATTGAAATTGGAAGTTTAGTTTTGACTAAATTACGGGGAAGTGCAGAAGACTTCAACCAACATCTTGATTGATATTATTATTATTCATCATTCAGTTTTATTATAAATGATCTAAACATATAAATGAATCACACACTAAAATGTCAAAAAAAAAAAATTATTAAAAAATATGTAGTGAAAATCATTTAGAGATTAGTTCAGGAAACTGATTTCAACATTTTAACTGATCTTATCATTATTAATCGTTCAGTTTTATCATCTGAAATGGTCTGAATGTATAAATAAATCAAGCACTAAAATGTCACATAAAAATTTTGATTGCACAAATATTTTACTAAATTGCAGAAAACTGCAGCAAATTTCAAGCAACATATTAATAGATATTGTTTATCGAAGTGTGTGTGTCCACCCACAGGCCCGGGCCTTCGTCTGCTCGCTCGTCACTCCCGTCTGCCTCGACAGGTACGTGCGCAGAGCACCGAGACCAGGGACTGGAGAGATCTGAGAGTTTTTGGTCTAAGCTCAGTGTGGTTGCATCCGCAGGTTCATCCAGCCGTGTCGGAGCGTGTGTATGGCCGTGAAGGAGAGCTGCGCTCCCGTGTTGGCCTGTCACGGACACGCCTGGCCCGAGGCCCTGAACTGCAACCGGTTCCCCGCGCAGGACGACACGTGTCTGACGCCGCTGCCAAAACACATCAGCGCCTTCTCCAAACGTGAGACACTCATTCACATGCATGGACAGACAGACAGACAGAATAAAATAAAATAGAAAATTAAATTACATTATTTATTTATTTCATTCTAAAATAATAGATACTGATACCAAATGCTGTTGACATTTTCTAGAACATAAACAATATTAATTTACTAAATATCATGTCATGAAAAATAATGTTTGTTGCATAAAACATTTATTTAGAAATTTAGAGAAAAGCTTTGACTAAATTGCAGGAAATTGTGGTGAATTTTTACCCAACATCTTGATTGATATTAGATACATTTTAAATGTATTAAATTATGAATGCACTAAAAATAATGTTTGTCGACAAAATATATGGCGACATTTAAAGAGTAGTTTTGACTAAATTGCCGGAAATTTAAAACATCCTGATTGATATTATTATTATTATTATTACACAGATAGATAGATAACGTAAAATTATAAAATTATAAAATGTTATTTTCAAATAATTTTCTCCATATAAAAATGATAGATACTGATGACAGGAACCATTAAAATTATTTAAAAATATCTCAAATAAAATGTAATTTTTAAATGGTTCTCTACATAAAAATGTGAGATACTGATAACAGAAACAATTAAAAACTATTTAAAAAAATCTATTAAATATAAGAGCTCAGAGCCGTTTGTTTATATGCCAGGAAACGTTATAAAAATTCTAGTTAGCTGCAGATGTTAATGATTAGTACAAATAACGGGTGCAAATACTTTTTAAAGGCGGTTTTATTTTTCTGAAATTATTTGAACATTAAAAAAAAATAAAAATAATATTTGCACATTTTTTTTTTTTTGTAGCAGATTAAAATTTAGAGAGCAGTTTTGGCTAAATTGCAGCAAATTTTAACCCACATATTGATGAATGTCATTAAATATAGATAAATGAATGCACTGGAAGTCTCTTTGAATAAAAGCGTCCGCCAATGCAAACATGTGCATTGATTTAACCATATATATATATATTGTGGTGTTGACAGAATTCCCTCAGCCTGTGTGCCAAAGCTGCCCGTCTGTGGAGGAGGCGCCGTCTCTCAGAACCGTGCTGGACGCCCTGTGCCTCACCGACTTCGGTAAGCGATTCTTATTGCCTATATACATCGGTTCGGCTGGTTTTGAGGAAGCTTAAAGTCTTGTGATGTGGTTTGGGGACTCTTTAACTCACCGTCTTTTCTCCCCACAGCTGTGAAAGTCAAGATCTCTCGGCGCCGCCTGCTGTCCTCTGAGCCGGAGCTGACGGTGGAAGGCCCGGTGGAGTTCATCCAGCGCGGCCCGCTGCTCCCGTACGACACGGCCAGTCTGATCCAGCGCTGGCTGCTCATCAACCTCAGGTGCGCGCTCTCGCTGGTCCGGCCCGGCCGCGCGCAGCTCTACCTCATCACGGGCACCATGCGCGCGAGCGGCTCCATACAGCTCTCCAGTCTGTTCCCGTGGCTCAAGAAAGACCTGCACATCGCGGTGGCCGCACACAAATGGAAGCACCACAAATGCTGAACTAATTTAGCAGGCGTACATCGTGGAGACGTCTGCTGGACGTCTGCATTACATCTGCAAGACGTATTTTTTAGAGTGTTTGCTCATCTGCAATATGTCTACAGGAGATGTCAAATAGATGGCTTTAAGATGTTTATGATTGAAATCTGACATCTTAGAGACGTCTGTCAGATGTTTGTACACAGCAGATGCTTTCCAGATCTTTCGATCTTTAACAGACATCTTGCAGACGTGATGCAGTTTGGTGATTTAGAATTAAATCATTTCAAAGCAATTGAAGTCACCGAAAATCTGAGCTTTGCTAGATTGAGTTATGCATTTCTGAATTTGGCCGTCTGGAGCGAGTTGAAGCAGTCACATGTTGTTTTAAAACGTTTACAGCATGGTCGGAAATTAACGGGGGCTTGTGGCAAAAATGCCACCAAACTGAACAAAAATTCCCCACAAATTCAAGATAAAGGGGCAAAAATTGCCCCTGCACAATTAAACAATGCTACAGCTGTCACGATTAAAATTAAATGTGCAAATAGGGTATATGTCGAACATCACCTGACCAAACCCGGAAAACAGGTCTCATTGCTTCCACTTGTCGGAGAACGTGTTAACAGCCGTATTAAATAATAGCGATATCTATGGACTTTTAAGATAATCAGTTAAACTAGCTAGCTGTTTTTATTGTTGACGTTTTATTAAATTTTTATATCTAAATGTGAAAAGAATAAAAATAAAAAAAACTTTTAGATATCAGTCCGCATATGTGATGGACATTGGTTATGATCATCATTGGTATCTACTTTGAAGGCATCTTGAGTAAAACTGCTTCATATTTAACTAAGCATATGCAAAACGCTTGAACCGGAAGCGACGAGACCCGGTTAACAGAATACGGAAGTCTGTTGCGCATAACCCCTATTAATGAAAAATGTCTATTCGTGCATTACATTTTGATCCGCTCACACTGCATCAGATTGCTTTTTACGCTTTTTCTTTTTTCTTTTGCAGTGTTGAGCTTTATAACCAATCACACGCGTTTCCGTTGAGCTTAGGAATGCAATGTCCAATCAGAGATGCTTAGATTAGTCAGCGCTGAAGACTCCGGAGTTGCTGTTGATTATATCCGCTCACTGAATTCCCACATCATATACGATGTAGATAAAAGATTAATTTCATAGCATCAGTTATTATAATGGGAGTTTTTGCTTAACTTGTGCTCGACTAGTCTAACGTCATGGATCGACGTGTTTGTCTCTGAAGCCAGAGCCAGAATATATGACGAGCCGTTTCGCAGACACAAAGCACAACAAAGTTTTTATATGTATTCTATTAATCAGTATTAATAATCATTATTACAATATCATGCGCAATAATCGATAATAACGATTTTTGTCATTGCCATATTGGCTTCTGTTTTTAAACGTATAATTAAGATACAATTTCAAACAGTCAGTTGCTATTGGCAACAGTTTAAAGTATGTTGACTGATTGAAGTAATTGGTTAAATCCAAGTATTTGACATTAAAGACAACACAGATACGATTATTAAGGTGGTGATAAAAAATGCCCTCACGAATGTACAAAATCAGTTCATTTCTGACCCTGGTTTACAGAACACTTCTGTTTACAGATAAATATTGCATTATTAATGTCTTAAATTTAATTCCTCCAGTACAGGGAAAGACCTGAGAAAGACAGAAAGGCCTGATAATGTCTAAAGGTTTGCACACATAATTGCTAAAAGTCCTGTTGGTTGATAGTAAAATGTAACCTATTTGTTTCTACCAGCTAAACTAGTCAAGGGTTCAATTCCCAAATAAAAACTTCATAGCTTGAATTTACAGTAAAAAAGTATGTAAGCACGTCTGCTAAAGGCATAAATCGAAATCAGTTGAATCTTTGTTGCTTTCAGTGAAAATGTGTGTTAATTACAAATCAATTTATATTTAAAAATCTAATTAATTTATATTATCCCCCAGCTCTGTATATCATACTAAGTGTATATATACATTTATATAAAGTTGGTTTTATAAGTATGTACAATTTTATCTGCATACATAGAGTATACTGTAATTAAAATTGAAATTAAAACTAATGTACATTATTGGCCAGATCTTTATATGGATATTTAAGTTGGATATATAAGTATATCAAGCTTTATTTGCATGCATACTGTACAGTCATGTGGAGTGATATACTGT
>NW_015631710.1:155772-160959 GCF_001515625.1 Sinocyclocheilus rhinocerous
CTCACACACACACACACACACACACACACACACACACACACACACACACACACAGCTCTTGAGATGCACTACGACTGTTGTACATAGAGATTAAATAATTGTAAAGAATATTATTTTCTATTCAGATGTAATTTGTAAAGAAAGATATCCAAGTGTATTTATGTCTGTTTTTCGTTGTTTTTTTGTGCTGTAAATAATAAATGTTTCTACTATATATTATTGTGTTTTTGACCCATATTTGGCCTAAAATTAGCCTTAACATTTATTTGTAGTGTGACACTAACTCAGCAAAAAAAAAAAAGAAAAAAAAAGCCACCTCAACAATTTACACTGCTTATTTACACTTTTTAAATGTTTTTTTTATCATCAAGGTTGCATTTATTTGATCACAAATGCAATTTCTATGTGAATATCTGTTAAACTGTAATGTATTTCTGTGATGCGCAGCTGTATTTTCAGCATCATTACGCCAGTCTTCAGTGTCACATGATCTTCAGAAATCATTCTAATATGCTGATTTGCTGCTCAAGAAACATTTCTGATCATTATCAATGATGAAAACAGTTGTGATAATGAATATTTTTGTGGAAACCGTGATACATTTTATTTTTCAGGATTCACAGATGAATAGAAAGTTCAGAAGAACAGCATTTATTTGAAACTTTTGTAACATTATAAATCTTTACTGTCACTTATGATCAGTTTAATGCATTGATTGATAAAAGTATACATTTCTTTTAAAAACTTACCTCAAACTTTTGATAGATACTGTAGACATCTAAAATAAGAAAAAATAAAATAAAATATCATTTTTAAATGATTTTCTCCACATAAAAATGATAGATACCAGTAATAGAAACCATTCAAAATTATAAAAAAAAAATATATATAAAATAAAATTGGATTTAAATGGTACCCTATGAAAATGACAGATAATGACAAACAGATTAAAATGATTAAAAAATATATAATATACAATATATAATATATATAAAATGTTTATATATACACATATATATATATATATATATATATATATATATATATATATAGTGAAATATAATAGTGTATCTATATAAATATGTATCACAGTAGTGTATTGTGATGATAGTCAAACACACTCTTCGAGAATATCTGATTCATTTGAGTGAATCGGTTCATTTGAACAGTTCATTTCAGTAAACTGGTTCAGAAGATGATTTATTTGAGTGTATAAGTGGGACGTGATTGACTGCTATTAGGAATATGAATGAAGAAAGTGACATTTTAATAGAGCGTGATTTAAAATACAGAAGCAGATTTCCTGATCGAATTGCTGACAGGTTTTATTGCAGAACTACTTCATCAGAAGCAGAGCTTGACAGAAGTTGAACCTCTTCTCAGTTTCATGTGCTAATGTTTTATGTGCTGAACAAAATTGCATCCACAAGGGTTTGTGAGCGTGAATCAAACAGGCCTGACCGAGTTTCTCCTCATTACAGAGTCTCCCCGCATTGTGCTCTTTCAGCGTGTGAAGAGCCCAGAGGACAGAAGCATTGAGAGACGGCCGTTTTCAAGAGGTCACGGTGTGAAGAGGAGAGCGACCTCTCACAGCTGCTCTCACTGCGCCCACTCTTTACAGACTGTCAGTGAGGACTCGCATTTTTTCAGTTGTCCTTTAAAAGGCATAAAAGCTTCAAATGGGTTCACATGAACTAACGTTTTAGTGACTCCACTTCATAAAGCACTAATTCCGCCTGTTTGGGAAAACCATGCCGACTGGTGTGAGGGATTACGACAATAAGTGAAAGAAATGTTTATGCATATTTGAGCAAATCATTTAAAAGCTACCCACAAAATAATTTTTTAATATATATATATATATATATATATATACATGGAACATGATCTTTACTTAATATCCTAATGATTTTTGGCATAAAAGAAAAATCTATAATTGTGACCCATACAATGTATTGTTGGCTATTGCTACAAATATACCCCAGCGACTTAACACTGCTTTTGTGCTGCAGGCTCACAGATGTTCTATGAAGTTATATTAGTGTCAAAAACGTTTTCATATATCTCACACACTTTTGGGACTGAATTTAGTTGATGAACATGAATATGCACGTCTATTGATGAACCATTGCAGTGTGAAAAATGTAGCACTTTATTCATCTGAAAGCGAAAGTTCATGCAAATAAAATGTATTTATTTTGGAGTAATATTTATGTTGTTTTGATAGAAATAAATATGTAGGTTTCATAAATTCAGATCATTGCTAACATGTTTGCAGCCGCACTGAAAACTCTTGGTAAACGTAAAATAATGCTCACCGCTTTTTGGCAGTAAATGTAGAACAAAAGCAGTTCTGTATTTCATAATATTTCTGCTTTGCAACAGAAAAGACACATTTTTAAGCGCTGTTTTAATTTGGAAAAACATATTTGAATCATTGTTTACCCTTAAATAAAATAAAAAAAATTAATAATATTTTGCATCAAGAAAATGAAGATTGCTAATTAGATTTTGATTACTGTAATACCATCATTTGTACTGTAAAACTATTAAAAATAAAAAGATTTAAATGTAATTTGGTATAAATTAAAAGGCAGTACAATAAACAGCATTACAATTACATTTTAAAAACAACTTAAATACTATATATATCATTATTTTTCCACATTATAGTAACGCTAAAGAGATTTTCTTCCTTTCTTTCTTTCTTTCTTTCTAAATCAGGGTAACATGCTTAATTTTTAAGAAAATAATCCTAACTATGCTAAAATTAAATTTTATCTTTTATCCTAAAATAAAAAATAATGATTTTTTTTTTTTTAAATTCCCAATACTCATTAGATTTTCATTACTGTAATACCATAATTTATTGTGTAAAAGTATTTAAAATGAAATTATTAAAAAAGAAAATGTAGGCAGTACAGCGATTTTTAAATACATTTTAAATACAGTTTAAAATAATATAGCATTATTTTTCACATGTTTTATTAAATTAGGGCAATGCGCTTAATTTTTAAAGAAAAAATCTGAAAGATATACTAAAATTAGGCTTCATGCAAAAATAATTGATTTCTTCTGATTTTTGGGTAAAAAACAGGTCCGACGTGTTCTTTAAAAGTTTTTGTGAGTTTCACACATGCATTAATTACGGTAAAATACCACTTGTTGATTGCAAACAAGCTCTCATTGTCCACAGCTGTGAGGACGGACAACAATAAAGTAAAGAAATATAGTCCACATTGATAGACTGAGGCACAGATATTTTCCAGGCCGTCTCTCAATGGCCTCCTCAATGGCCGGCGCTGAAAAAAGATACCAGTATTTACTGCCGCCGGGCTGTGTTTGGTGTGCGAGTTAAACTTTGGCCGGGAGTCCATTGTCTCCAGTGTCTATCATTTAATGGGAGCTTTGACGTCATGAATGAAGGGGTTCCACCTTCTGTCCCACAGAAAGAGCCGGTCTCATCAGAGCCAATCAGAGAGCCGCATTGCTTTCTTTGTGCTCTTTAATGAAGTGAACTCTCACACGCGAGAGGAGAAACTCTCTAGATCGGAGGACGAGGCACCGCAGACACATGGCTGGGTTTCCTCCGAGGCATCCTGGATTTGGGAATTCTGGGAAGTGTTTTCTGATTGAGAGCCTGCTGCGTGCACCTGCGCCAGGTGTCTGTCTCAAGAGATGCTCCCCGGCTCTGCTTCACGTTTCTCAGGAACGGGTTCAGACACCGTCAGGTAAGACCACCTGAGAGAAACAGTCATTATATCGTTTTTATGAGTATTTTAGCTTTTTTTCCTGATTTTATCTTCATTTTTGTTACTTTTTAGTCAATTCGTTGTTAATTAATTCTTTTTTATTTCAGTTTCAGTTTGAGTTATTTATAAGTTTAATTTGAAAGAAAATGAGAAATGTTGCCTTGGCAACAAGCTGAAATAAAACAAGTACATTTTTTAAAAATATATTTTTATTTCAAGTAATGAAAATGTATTTTTTATGGTTTTAGTTAGCTATATTAATAATGATAATGAATATCTCATACAGTTTTACATTCTTATAACATCATCAAAATAATTCAATTACTTTTTAATTAAATTAAAAGCTTTGATCAGTTCAGATTCTCAATATTTTTGTGAAAATACATCTATATTTACAAACGGTATTTAAAGTTAAAACATAGCCACGTTTTTCACCGTACATCAGCACCAAGATTTTACAGTAATATACCGGAAAGAGGAATATTTCCATCGTTCTATCAATCTATCTTGGTTTTATATTAAATTATATTTGTAATTTTTTTTTTTTTAAGTTTGAGGGTTTGAATTGAGACAATCTGTATTTTTTTTTCCTTTTCACTGAATGCACCGTTATGTATTACCTTTTAAATACCAAGAAAAAAAGATTTAGGATTTTAGGTTAATATATATATATATATATATATATATAATTATAATTAATTGTCTACATATTCCATGCAGTCTATATATTACAATATATTTTAATGTATTAAAGCTTTAATGAAATTTTTAGTATACCAGATTTAGAAAAATATTGTTTAAAGTAGTTTTTAATGATGCGTATCACACTACAGATCACTGACAACACTGTCAACTACTTGTTTAAAATATTCTGATTAATTTTATTTCCCACAACACATCTACCTGCATATTTTTAGGTTCAAATTCATTACTTTTAACATATATGGACATAGTTACACATTGCAATATTAATTATTTACGTGCTGCCTACTTTTTAGAATCTAATCACATAAATGCATTCTGCACACTACCAATCAAACGTTTGGACACATATACTCATTATTTACTGACTATTTTCACATGATAGAATAACAGTATAGAATAGAATAATAGTAATTTCGAAGCTATGAAATATCACTAAAAGTATGGGAATTATGTTGTGCTCAAACATGGTCTGTCAACTTTATGTACTGCACTTCATGTTTTTCCTTCACTGTCTGAAGAAAATTAACTAAATTTTAGTTTTATCAAGAATTGTATAGATCTAGAAAACTAGATCTCATCCGTCTGTCTGTCTGTCGCTCCAGTTATTATGACCAGTGTTTCTCTGCCCTGCTGCTCTGGACCTGGAGCTGTGATGTTGTCTGCTCCTCGGTTCCCTAGTAAGACACACACACACACACACACACACACACACAAACACACACACACACAC